>NW_016175105.1:0-10313 GCF_001687245.7 Rhagoletis zephyria
TTTAAACTAAAATAAAACGAACTTAAAGTAAAAAAACTAGTTTTATTATTTTAAAAATAGCAGTTAAAATAGTTTTTTAGCTCTCCTGAAAAATTGAGTTTTTGCAGATAGAGGGTATTGAATATAAGCCCTCGATAAGGAATACTGTGTAAAAGTCTCCGACGCCAAAATATATATTTACTTTTAAATCAAATTAAAGTCATATGACTTATAAGTTAAGGCGTGCGATTAAACGTGTTAGATGACTGCGTATGGTGCTACGGGGACGTATACGTTACGTACGCAACTATGGGTTTATGAGTATTAGTGGTCATTTTTACTTTGTTTTAGTAAATATATTTTAAGTTTTAATTTAAATACAATTTCGCGTTGGAATCTTGATCTTCATACAAAACTGAAGATAATGCATTTTCTAAGGTAGACGTAACACCATTTTTGACCAAAAATACGTTTTTGTCGAAAAATGTAACAACTCGTGAGATTTGCTCATATAAATTCAAGGCCGTATTTCCGCTTGAATTGCTTAACTTCGACAAATTTGTATGCAATTGCATTAGGTTAGGTATCAATTTATTCGAAAAAAAACGTTTTCTTACGTAAATACTTGTACTACATATTTTGCAACTTTCATAGAAATTTTTGAAATCAGCGAAGGTCAAATTTGAAAAAAATTAAGAAAATTTGGGGCTTATCTTATTACATTAAACGAGCAATTTATGTATATATATGTATATACATATATATATATATCCATAGGGTTCTCGGAAACGGCTCTAACGATTTTTATGAAATTTTGTACGCAGATAATGTTTTGGATTTTAGGGTTATCTGAATACGCACTATCTCCGAGAAGACTCGCATAAGGTTGCCACCTATTCTAAATTAGTTACAAATTAATTAAAATATCATAATAGGTTCATTCCCTAACAATCCGGACCGGATCCGGTAATTAGAGAATAAGCGAAAAGTTTGCTCTTAAAAATGGAATATAATCCAGAAGTACGGGAACGCAAAAACCACAGTTGGGTTCACGTTGTTTTTGTTTTGGTCACTTAAAGAAGAATTTAAAAATAACGACCCCTACCTTCGGTCAAAAAAAACAACTTTTCGAAATTACCTTGCAAAAATACATCAGATTCAAAATTGAATCGGGCCTCCTTTTATGGAACGGTCTAATGTACACGTATACATACATATGTATGTATTGGGATGGTCTTTCAATAATGAACATCTTGGGGCATCCCGTAACTTTGTTCTACGTATAAACTGAAAAAATTCACGAAAATTAAAAAAAAAAAGGATTTGGAAAAAATAATTTTTTTAACCGCGGAAATTCTCGAAAATTTTTAATTTCTATAACGAAGTGGGCTTATGAATAATGTGAATAAGTTTCAAAAATATGTGAAATTTCAAATAAAAATTTTGCCGAATTTTCGTGATTTCCAAAAATTAAATTTTTTCTAACTCCTGTACCGGAACCTAAAAATTTTTTTAAATATAAAATTTTAATGTTGATTTTTTAAGGACTACCCTATTATTTAAGTAATTATATTAAAAAATGTATTCCTTTACTTACGAGTAGTATATGAAAGATTATCCATTAGTATTAACTTAACAAATTCAAATTCTAGTACATTGTATGTATGAAGGAACAGCAAGCATACCCGATTACCAATCACACACTGGCGCCACCGAAAATCATGTCCAAGCAGATACAAAATTCAAAATCCTTTGCAGGAATTCGCATAATTCCTTACCTACAAATAAATATGTATGTATGTACATTTCAGTGCTGAGCAACGAGCTCTAAGCCTTATGTTGCTGGGCTTTTGTTTTTGCGTTTGGCTTTGAATTCGGTTTTGGCGCGATAGTAAATTTGAAAATTCAATAAACATAAATTTATGCAAAATAAACGAAAAAGTCGTATGAAAGAAAAATATTTTCCGAAGGTATGCATTTATAAGCATACATAAGTATGAATGTATATCCCAAACCATCAATATTGCCAATCCATAAGATTATGTAAATACAGACATACAATTCTATGTATGACTATTTTTTGGCAAACTGCTTGCCCAGATACGAGTGGAGTTACTGGCAAAAGGATACGTCTCGTTTTTTCGTTGGGCCACCTTCTTCCGACTATGTGGCGCTGCTTTTCCCACTATTTATCACAAATAAATGCAATTGAATTGCTTTTTTATTATTATTTGCATTTTCTATCTGCTACCAAGCATGCTTATGCTTATAGCGCAGAGATTTGTTTTGCCAAATATGAAAATAACAATCCTTTAATATCCTTTCTTTGCATTTTATTGTATTTTGCTTCTATTATTTTGGTTTCTAGGTATTTGCAGGTGCAAATCTGTTTGTACGCTCAGGGCGAAGGAATAATTTAATAGCCACTTCGCAATGCAAAACGAGTTGGAATGGCGAAGGATGCGTACGCAGCTAAGCCTGGATGTTTATTTTTACAAATATCGCTTATTTTGTTGCCTGAGGTGGGACTGACGATTTGCATATTTTATGGTGCTGTTATTTTAAGATTTAAAGTGAATCTATAAGAGACGTTAATAGGAGGGAATAAGTTAACGTAAACAACGAGACAGGTCGAAGAAAATGGTCAGTGTAGGTATGGAAATCTGTGCGTATATGTACTTGAAGTACATATACAGTGGCACACATTCCTATAAACCCACTGTTAATTTTAAGTTTGCTACCTTCTCTTTTCTTTCTTAATGGATTACTCAACTAATTCCAACTCATATTGTTCGTCAAACTATCGTCAGTTTATATGTTTGTGTTCGTTCTTGTTGTGATATTTAAGTCATTTTACTAAAAAGCGGTACATATTCGTTTAAACGCACCTGAACAAGGAAGTCGAAAGCATATTAGTGGTTAAAAAAAAATTGAAATTAAATAAAAATATGTGTAGCGAAACGAGTTGAAATGAAATGACATTGCTGAAACTGGTATGGAAAAAAACGAATTGAAATGAATGGAATAAAATGAAATAATGTAAGCCAAATGTAATGACACGAAATGAATAGACGGACTAAAAGAGATTGGAACGCTGTGGAATGGAACGGAACTAAATGAAAAAATTAAGTGAAACGAAATTAGTTTAAATTAAGTAAAAATATTTGTGGCGAAAGAAGTTGAAATGAAATGAAAAGGTTGAAACTGGGATGGAACGAAATGAATTTAAATGAAATGAAATGAAATGAAATTTTGTTAACGTAATTAAATAAAACAAACTGAAATGGCCAGAGATATTAGACAAGGTTGTAACGCTGTGGAATTTAACGGAAACAAGGGATAAAATAGAACAAAACCCAATGAATTGAAATTAAATGAAGATATATGTAACCAAAAGAGTTAAAATTAAATGATAATGTTGAAATTGGNAAATAAATATTAATACCAAATTGACAAACGAAATCTTTGAAACTGTCGATCTACGTGGTCATCGCCGAACCATTTTTAACCGACTTCCAAAAAAGGAGGAGGTTATCAGTTCCTCGGAATTTATTTTATTTTTTTTTTTATGTATGTTACCGCATAACTTTGGACCACGTCAACCGATTTCGATAATTCTTTTTGCATCGGAAAGGTAGTGTCTCAGAGGTGGTCCCATACTAATCTGGTTAAGATCCGATCAGCGGATCATGAGATATATATATATATATATTTTTTTTATATGGGAGTTGAAGTCGGTTTTTTTTTGCTAAAAATTACTTGTTAGATATGTATATTTGGCCTCTTTTTTGCTTGAAATTGTTCTTGGAAAGTTGTTGATTCGCGAAACTTCCCAGCATTTTCTGCGACACCTTTCCTTTTGAGACGACAGCTCGATGGGAGCCTTGATTTTTCAAATCTAAGCAATAAACTAAAAGCAAGACACTAAATCGACACAGCAGTAATATAAATTTTCCACAAGCTAACATAAATAATCGGTTAGGCGTGTTTGGCATTTAATGCATTGCAGTTAGGCATCGTAAAGTAAAGTTCGCAGCATAGAAAATAAGAACGCAGGACATCCTAGCGAACAAAATACGACATTTATTTTTCGTTGAAACATATATGTACGCTGCTTTCATTTCGAAAGACAACAATTGAATTTGTAAAATGCAAGTGCGCTGTCATTTTAACTTCAACCATTCGACCAAAGGAGGCGTGAAGTTCGATGTCCGTCAAGGCTTAGTCAGCGCGACTGCATGCGTTGTGTGCGATTTAATGTAGTGCCATTGCCTTTTTGGCCAAGACGATTGCATATAATTTTTCTGCATTCCAGCCTCCTTTCCAGTTAATAATTTAAATTTTTTACACAAGCTCTCGAATTTCTTTTGCACGAATAACTGTGTGCTGCTTCTAAGGTAGGCAGTGCCCTACGTTTGTCAACGAGCGCCTTAAGCAAGCCTTTTACAATCTTCTAAGTACATATGGGCATGTGTCAATTGCGTCACAATGCGGCTGACAGTATGCAGTACTCCTACAAACCAGACAATCACCATTTCCGGCTGGCGACAGCCGCCATTTCATTCAAACATTCAATTCATTCTGCTGTTATGTGCTTTGCTGTCTGATTAGAATTTCTGCAATTGAAAACTCGTTCAGTTGCCGGCGAGAACATCTTCCGTGCGGGAAGTTCGCTTTGTTGAACTACTATAACTCTNCGAAGTTCGATGTCCGTCAAGGCTTAGTCAGCGCGCCTCCATGCGTTGTGTGCGATTTAATGTAGTTCCATTTCCTTTTGGCCAAGACGATTGCATATAATTTTTCTGCATTCCAGCCTCCTTTCCAGTTAATAATTTAAATTTTTTACACAAGCTCTCGAATTTCTTTGGCACGAAGAACTGTGTGCTTCTTCTAAGGTAGGCAGTGCATTTACGTTTGTCAACGAGCGCCTTAAGCAAGCCTTTTACAATCTTCTAAGTACATATGGGCATGTGTCAATTGCGTCACAATGCGACTGACAGTATGCAGTACTCCTACAAACCAGACAATCACCATTTCCGGCTGGCGACAGCCATTTCATTCAAATATTCAATTCATTCTGCTGTTATATGCTTTGCTGTCTGATTAGAATTTCTGCAATTGAAAACTCGTTCAGTTGCCGGCGAGAACATCTTCCGTGCGGGAAGTTCGCTTTGTTGAACTACTATAACTCTATTTGTATTTGTCATGCAGTTATGTTTTTTTCTTCTTATATTTTTCGAGCTCCTTAAGGAGTTGGGCCCACACAGCCGGCTACCAACACCTTGACCACATGCAGCGAACTGGTTGGTGGTGGTAGTGCAGTGTATGGCCGAAGGCTTTGCCAACGAAATTGAATTTAAAAGTTTTTGATTTAGAGAGTGGTGAGTGCAAAGTTTTCTTTCATTCTTTTTTCTTCTTTGCTTTCTGTGTAGTTACTCTTGCTTTTGGCTGTCAACGCGTCAGACAAAAGTTTTGTTTGTTACGTCTTGCGTATGAACTTTGCTATTACACTGCTGCCTCTGATGGTTGCCTAGCGATATTTGAAAGACGATTGCATGCGCCATTTTCAGGTAAGGGAAACCAGATATTGCTTTAGAAGACTGTGGTTTAGTTAAGAAGCGTTGAAGATTAGTCCTGAAACTAACTAACAGTCAGAATTACTCAGCGAGAGATTTATCTTGATCGCATGTGTAGACATCCTCGCAGTTAATATAAGCATACGAGGCACCAGGAGATTTTCCATCGCGGAGACGGTGGTTCATTTTATTTTTCTAAGACATCACCTTAGTGGGGAAAAATACTGTATGTCAATTGCTAGACGCAGTAATCCTAAACTCTCTGAAGTTACTATTTTGAGATGCACGCTATTTCCTGATCTAAGTCTATACGATAATGGCTCGCATATTCTCTCTACAAAAGTAAGTTCAGGTACATTAGACACAGCAAATGAGATCGGTTCTCAGTATTTGGCAAACATTTATGGAGATATTATTAGCAGGAAGATATATCTGTCACGCTATAGGTTTCGAGAGGAAAACCAAGGTGGCATGGTTAGCCAGCTACTAAGCCGAAAATCACGATAAGACGACTGGCGTAAGTCTACCATAGAAATGAGCATAAAAACCCGGGAACTCTATATCTGGTCAAAGCTGCAATCGTCAAATGGGGAGAAAATCTATTGAGCCTACTCTTTCCCATTGGCTTAGTGAAGTTTATAGCCGAGCGATAATGACTAAACTTCCGAGGGGAAAGAGGAAGCCTCTCTAAGGAAGGAAATCAGGAAACTCTTCAATGCAGCAAATCATAATGGTTCTTTATCAGCTTACAAAAAAGTCCTGAAGAAATTTAAGAATGCCAGCAAGAAGGCCCAAACGGATTATTTCGATAGCATAGAGCAACAGTCGGAGAGTAATCGTTGTCGAACGGGCAAATACAAGATGGGCTGCGCCTGAGTTGCATATACGCATATCAAGCCCCCTTCTTCGGTTGGAGCGTCCACTGCCCCAACTTATTATTGGAGTTATCAACGGGCACTGCCTGATAGGAACGCACGCCATTAGAGTGGGTACGCAGTCAAACGATTAATGTCGTAGCTGCCGTGATGTGGAGGAAATCGAAAGCGCATGCCTCTGCTCTGCATTGGCGAGGACCCTGCGACGCTCGTTACGCCATGAATGTGTGGCTGATGTCCGAAAAGGAGCGGGTAACGAAAAAACTCAGTAGTTTGCAGATATGGATGACTTAATACAATTACAGTTTACGAATACGTTACTACTTACNTTCTTTCCCATTGGCTTAGTGAAGTTTATAGCCGAGCGATAATGACTAAAGAGATAATGGGAAAGAGGAAGCCTCTCTAAGGAAGGAAATCAGGAAACTCTTCAATGCAGCAAATCATAATGGTTCTTTATCAGCTTACAAAAAAGTCCTGAAGAAATTTAAGAATGCCAGCAAGAAGGCCCAAACGGATTATTTCGATAGCATAGAGCAACAGTCGGAGAGTAATCGTTGTCGAACGGGCAAATACAAGATGGGCTGCGCCTGAGTTGCATATACGCATATCAAGCCCCCTTCTTCGGTTGGAGCGTCCACTGCCCCAACTTATTATTGGAGTTATCAACGGGCACTGCCTGATAGGAACGCACGCCATTAGAGTGGGTACGCAGTCAAACGATTAATGTCGTAGCTGCCGTGATGTGGAGGAAATCGAAAGCGCATGCCTCTGCTCTGCATTGGCGAGGACCCTNTCGCCGCCTTCTTCGGTTGGAGCGTCCACTGCCCCAACTTATTATTGGAGGTATCAACGGGCACTGCCTGATAGAAACGCACGCCATTAGAGTGGGTACGCAGTCAAACGATTAATGTCGTAGCTGCCGTGATGTGGAGGAAATCGAAAGCGCATGCCTCTGCTCTGCATTGGCGAGGACCCTGCGACGCTCGTTACGCCATGAATGTGTGGCTGATGTCCGAAAAGGAGCGGGTAACGAAAAAACTCAGTAGTTTGCAGATATGGATGACTTAATACAATTACAGTTTACGAATACGTTACTACTTACTACATACATATGTATGTATTTACAGCCAAACTCGGATGAATGATTTGTTTTTTGTGTGATGCATTGACTTTTCATTTACCTGAGAAGCAAAGAAGCAAACAAATTTAAGAATTTTGAATTTTGAAAAAAATGTCGCTTATGGTTTTTTGGTGGTTATGGCTCTATACGTTTTGTTTTGTTTAAAGGTAAGCCGTAAATAAAGCAAACTATGTGTTAGGTATAACGTGGGAACCTACCGCAATCAAATGCAGTCCAAGCTCCACAAAGCTCTAAAAGCTCAACGGATTAATTCATGCCTGAATCATTGCCCTGAAATGCAAGCATTGCATTTCCAATGCAGTGTGGGCGGACACACTTACCACCTTGGTAAAGCCGAAACCTACCTAAAATCTCTTTGGGTCCCGGCACCCGGTTGAAATGCAACTCATATTGAACCATTATGGTTCTACCCGCATTTAGGTGTTAAACCACAGACCAGGGGGAGTACCCCGAAGGAGCCGTACCTCACTGAACAGACCGGAGTAATGCTCGCCAGCCAGACTTGCTCGACCAGTTCGACTCACCTGACGTACTAAACTTACCAGAACACACATGCTTACATTTCCAACTAGTTCGATTTGTCATCCATTAAACTTCCTGCACTGTCTTCCTAACCGGAGAACAGCCTCCATCGTGTTGCTACCCAAAACAACCTCCATTATCCAACCTGCTCATCTGGCTCGTCTCTCATATTTTACTACTTAATCGTTACTAGGAAGCATACTCCAGCCTGGGCTCGTGCACACAGGCCTGGAATGATTGCTTCGTTTCGGACTTTCGCATATGCTCGAGTTGTCAAACTCGCCTCTTTCATGCTGCTTGTCTCGCTCATCTTACAAGGCTTACTAATGTTAGTCCACACCAGGTGTCTAAGACCTGGAGTGAAAATCGACTTTCAACCCTTGCTCGAGTCGCTTATCTCACCTCATTCAACCTGCTCGTCTCGCTAATCTCGGAGGTATTACAAGCCCTAATAGGGAGAAACTTCAGCCCGGAGCCCATGATACTCCTCCATATTACTCCTTTTCCGGTTTTGGACACCCGCTCGAGTTGCTTGACGAGCCACATTCTTCCTTGCAAATATTACTATATGTAACATCACACATGTGCATCTAGCTTATCTTTCGGCCTTATTCGTCTCACTAGCTTTGCTTATCTAGCCAACGAACACACATCGGGGGTATCTGTTCCCCGCGGTACCAGGTTTAAGTCTCTGGTAAGACCTCGGAAGCCATAGACTCTTCTACCAATTGAGGCTCCAACCGACTTAGGATTGGTAGCCGTTTACTTGAAAAAAAAGCAAAGTAAGTTCCGAAAGAATTTTCTTCCCTTTTCCAATTTTTTTTTTACAATA
The DNA here is from genome assembly GCF_001687245.7 of Rhagoletis zephyria. Taxonomy (NCBI): domain Eukaryota; kingdom Metazoa; phylum Arthropoda; class Insecta; order Diptera; family Tephritidae; genus Rhagoletis; species Rhagoletis zephyria. The sequence continues at coordinate 8,929 of NW_016175105.1, forward strand.
TTTTTTTAATGAGGCTATAACGAAGCACGCCGATGCTTACACCCCAACAAGCATTTCAGTAAATGTTTTTAAAAATAAGCTTAAAGTAAGTTTGCTATAATAAGCGTTAAATAAGCATTTTTAATATTAAGCTTATTAAAAGTTTTTGCAAATAAACGTTTAATAAGTTTGAGAGCGAATGTTTATAAATAACTTAAACTTATAAATGAAATGCAAATGCCAACGACATGAAGTAGTAAATATAAATTTTTTCAATCGTAAGTGACGTGTTTACGTTTTTTAAAATGTTTTATTAAAAGAAAAAATTAAATAAAACCAATGCGGTAAAAAAAATCCAACTCCAGGACCTCGCAATGACTTCGAGTTCATGAGGTTTTCTTTATCCTTTCTTAGTTTGACATTCAATTAAAAAAGTATTTTTTTTCAGAAAAGTTCATCAATGAGATGGCGGCGATGAAGCGGAATATATAGCTGCATCGATGTCGTTTTTCCAATTTGCCAATAACCGCTTGTAATTGAAAGCACGCAACAAGATATAATAATTAACGTTTTTATGCTTAATTTTTGTGTGTTATCGTGAATTTGTATGCTAAAATGTCTATTCCCTATTTACTTTTCGCGACTGTAGATGAGTCCGTCGAAAATTCGCATTTATTTTAGTTTCTAGATGTTAAGCAATCTATGTATGAGTTTTTATTGAAATATCTTTAAATAAAGGGTTATAAAAATGTTTATAAAAAGCTTTTTTTTTTTTAATTTTTAGTAAGTTTATATTCATACGCTTATAAACAACTTTCTTTGAACCTTTATTATAAGTTTACACTTTTACGCTTATAAAAAGCTTTCTTTTGAACATTTATTAAAAGTTTATATTTCTACGCTTAAAACCAATGTTCCTGTTCGATTATATTACGCTTACTTTCAAGCGTTTTATAAACAAAAAATCAACGTTTTGTAAGCTTAATGTTTATAATTGAAAACTTAAAAAAAAACTTTCTTTAAGTTTATTTTGCTTGTTGGGACGTAAAGGTACTCAAACACAGCAAGGTGTAAGTATGTATATAAATGTAAATCAGTACCAAAAATATCCACATCATTAATCAACATTCATTCGTGTATATTCGCAATGTCAAATAAGACTAATAGTAAAAATGTCAGTCATAAACTCGCAATGATCATTATTGGATTCACTTAAGACCAGCGTTGCCATTTTAGCCGTTTTCCGGCTAGATTTAGCCGGTTTTGATATCAACTAGCCGGAGAAAATTTGATCTAGTCGGCAGCCGATTTGTTAGCCGGTTTGTAAAAAAAAGTTAGCCGTTTTTAGCCGATTTTACTATTTGCCTAATTTTCAGGTGCAAAAAGTAAACAAGTTTTTCGAAAGC
>NW_016175106.1:0-10313 GCF_001687245.7 Rhagoletis zephyria
ACTAGTGTAAAAAACCTCGCCTTTATTTGAGTTATTTAGTAGTATTTTTTATAGAAAATATATTTAGAATTTTATTTTATTTACACCATTATATTTTAATTTATTCTTAGAACTAACTTGTATAAAATTGTATTTTAGTTTCGGAGTACAAAAGTTACTATTTAGACAAGAAATTTTTCAAAATCAATTTACAAACTACGTATTTACATACTTTTAAACAAACATGGTTTGAAGTGGAAATGGTCAAGTATTTTGTAACCACTCCCTCTCTCCGATCATTCACACTGTACATAATTTGATTCATAGTAGTGCGACGTGGGGCGCGTGAGACCTTTGAAGCTTTTAGAGGTCACAAAACTGGAATTTTAGTTTTTATTTTTATCAGCAAAAAAGATCGGAAATCTTTGACAAATATGGACAAATAGAAGCGGCAATGAAAAGTGCAAATAAAGCAAAGACTAATAGCAAACAAACCGGCGAAATCGAACAGAAAATCTCACAAAACATGCACACAAAAAAATAGCCAACCTCTTAAATAGTAGGAAAGCAAATGCTGTTGATATTCAAATGTACATAGAATGCAAAACCACAATAATATTTCTATGTCAATTTACAGAAAAAAAATATTACTTTTAGTAGGTAGAGCCTTTGTAGCCGGAGTTGCTGGTTCGAATCCCCGTGAACTCAATGAAGAACTGCTATTGAAGATGCAATGAAAACGTATAATTCATCACTGACTTAATCATTAAATCTTACATTTTTTTAATTACATATTTGTTTGGATAGTTAATTATGTAATTAAATAATAATAAACTTAGCCTCCAATAATGCAAACGTGACAGCTACGATCAGTGTTATTAATACAAAACAGCCAACAGACAAATTTAGAAATTTGACTTTTATCAAGCATTTATAGTAGTCGTAATGTCAACTGTTGCGCGTATTTTGTATATTTTTTTTTCACTGCCAAATATGTATTTATTCCTAATCCGAAAGCGAATTTCGCAACGCTTGTGTTGAGATTGATATGTTTTTCCGATCAGTGCATTTCCGATATTTGCTGACATTGTCAGGAACTCAAAATAAAAATTTTAAATAAATAAACTATGTATTAGAGGCGCACATAAGTTATCGCATGTTTACGGGGAAAACGTCATAAGTTAATATGCCGAAATGGCTTTCGGGGCTTCATTTATGCGGCGTAAAAAATTCATAACGATATAAGTTAATTGGATCTTATCAGACCATGTGTATTTTTTGCAATTTTACTCTTTTTACTCTTTGATTTTAAGCTTTGTCCCTTGTAATATACACTAGGCGACAATTGAAAGTATACACCTAGTTCTAATATAATATTCACAATTACTTTCATGAACAATTTTTTGCATCAATTATTTACGAAAATGTAGTTAATTTTATAGTATAAACCGTATAAATCAAAATTTCACACTTTATATAAGGTTCACAAAAATCCGAAATATTTTTATGAAAATTTTCAACTTTTTATTCAGAATTTCTTGAAAATTTTCGAGTATGCAGTTTTGTCTAAGGAAGTGCAGGTTTCAAACGGCTAAAAAGTCTCGTTGATTTCTAAGATTTTTTTTTGTGACGGATTTTGCGGTTTTTTCACATAAGCATGAATTTCTTATCAAATAAAATGCGGGAGACCATTAGCAACAAAATTTCAAAAAATCAAAGCCAGTTTTTGTAAATTACACTTCTTATATACATAAAAAATATGCAAAGTCTAAAAAAAATCTGAAAAATCAACACGTTTTTTCCGCCGGTTGAAACTTACACTAAGATTGAATGAGCTGCAGAATTGCACACTCGCAAATTTTCTAGAAATTCTGGCTACAAAGTTGAAAATTTTGATGAGTTTGAAGTTTTTGACTTTTTTTTAACTTTACATAAATATAGTGTGAAACTTTGAATTGCATGATTTCTATTATAGAATGAAGTATATTTTCATAAATGATTAATGCAAAAAATTTTTCAAGAAAATAATTTTCATAGAAAAAAGTTATACGCTTTCATTTGTTGCCTAGTGTATTGTGCATTCCAGCCCAATTGGCTTTTGCATCTCCAATTTTTCTCGTAATTTATTATGTTAAATAGAATTTAATTTAATTTTTTATTTTTTATGCTATAGTACCATGAACCAATGACTACAGATCACGTAATCCGCCGTATTTGTAATCGATTTCCAGAAAATAGTTTTCGTAGCGTTTTTGATGTTTTTTGGTTTTGTTTACATCGTCTTCTACCTCTTCGTAGTGATATTTTAGCGATTTTATGTGTTTTCTGCAGCGATTTCAATTATAAATTTTGATTTATTACAAATTTATGATATAATATGAAGTGCTTTGTGATTGGAACAAGTTTGTGCGTCTTTTTGATTTGCCAAGAGGCGTAAATTTGCTTGAAAAGTTTTGTGGTCAGAACATTGGCATTAAAAAATCGACCGGTGCCGATAATATGCGATTGTAAAACACTCTCAATCATTAAAACCCTATTTTACGAACTTTTTTTGCTTATTGTCATCAAGTTTCACTTTTTATATTTTATAATAAAGACCAATATAATCGCACTCAATCACCGCGCCTTTTTCGTTTTCTTTGTTTGCTTTCATTTTTAGGCAGATGTCAAAAACGCTCAGAAATTAACTTTTTTCATTATTTTCCGATTGCGTGATCTTATTAGTTTGTTCATGCTATAGTACTAATTTGCAAAGGCCGCCCCGATTTTCTTTTATATTTTTTTATCCAGCCATTCTTTCTTTACGATGTAGTATTTTTTTCTTTTTGATGAATGCGTTGAGTGGGACAAAATTTATTAGCTTTCCATTAGTTTAAAAATTAAATGCCATTACCGCATTTGGCCTAAACATTTTCAAGTCGATCAGAACGTGTTTTTTGGAAAAATAAAAATTTCATTAAAAAAGTAACGGGCATTTAAAAACAGGAACGTCTTTTTCAAACAACTATATCGCGGAAACGACTGGACAATAAACAATTAAAAAAATCATTTGAATACGCTTTCGCTATGCATTTTACAGAAGCTTTTTCATATGCAATAAGGAAAAAGAGCAACAATTTTAAGCCTAAAATGACTGTTTGAAAAAATCATCTAAATTTTTTCGTTGTGTAGTCTTATCTGAGACAAAAATATAACTTGAAAATTTGTTGAGTAGTGTAATCATGAAACCTATTTCGAACCGATGATTTCGTAAACATTTATTGTAAAAGACACTCAAATAGACAGACGACCGCGTTAATCTGGATGAATGTCGCAAGTGATCTGAGTGAGTTCAAATCCCACTGCCGGTAGTTTTTTTTTGTTTTTGTAATTTTATTTTAGTTATTTTTTTATATAAATAAAAATATCAATAACAAAATCGATAAATAATCGATAACAAAATCGATCAAAAAACCGATTACGAAATCGATAGCAAAATCGATGACAATTTCGATAAAAATTACGATAGCAAAATTCGTAATATTGGTAGCAAAATCGATTAGAAAATCGATAACAAAACCGACAAACAATCTATAAAAAACCTATAACAAAAATCAATTAGAAAATCGATAACAAAATCTATAAATAATCAATAACAATATCGATAACAACAGCGACAAAAATATCGATAAGTCCCGAGAATCCCGAAAATCTCTAAAGTCCCAAAATAGTTCCCAGATTGTGTCTCTGTGTCTCTATCTACATATGTACTTCTTTCTATTAATTACCTTCTTTATTTTAATCTTACTTCCTCTATCGTCATCTTCACTTTTACGGTATCCTCATCCTCATCTATTTCTTTATATTTATCTTTGTTTTTACTTTTATACTTTCCATTTTCTTCATCTACATATTCCCCTTCACAGGGAAATAAAGCCCGCGGCCATTATTGCTCTTTCGCAAAGGAAATAAAGCCCGCGGGTTCTATTGCCTTTTATTGGTGGGCGATATTCCCCTTCGAAATGGAAATAACACCAATGGGCTTTATTTCTCTTTTTTAGGAATCGAATCAAGCAAACATTTTTTTTTGCCCTGTTATTTATTACTTTTACTTTTTTTGATTGTAATGTATAGTTGTGGCCTTTTTAATTAAAATTATAGTCTTAGAATTTTTACTAACTTGAAATAATTATGTGAAATGCCATAAAACAAAAAATATATTAATGTTTATAATTAAACCAAAAAAATAAGAAACACTACAGAGATTACTACTTTAACCGCAAAACAAAACTTAGCAAAACTTAGACCCTTGTTTTAACATTTTAAAATCATCTCCTAATGAGGAGTTAAAATTTGACTATGACAGAATAAATATAGTGATTATTCTGTTGATTTTTTTTCAATTAACGGCCAAATATAAATAAACAATATAGGGATTATGAAAACACAATTTTAATCGTTAAAAAACCTTTTTTAAACTTTTCTATATCTACGGGCCTTTGAGTATACAGTTTTGTAGCCCATTCCATTATAGTAAAGTGTAAGTTTGAAGTAGTAAGGATCATGATAAAAACATAACGAATTGAATTGTATGGCAGAAAATGTACAAACATTTTCTTTATATATTTTCTTAAATCTAACAATTTCCTACTTATGACATATTTGCGGATAGAATTAACTAAGCATTTGTTTCTCAGCGCCGTGCAACCCTGTTAATGCAATGTAGTGCTGTCACGCTCTTGCACCTGCGCTCTAGCACTCAAAGCCAAAATGGTGCATTTCGAGTTGCCACACTAATTATGCAAACAAAAAACTAAATGAAATCAAGAACTTTCTATACAATTTCTTAACATTTTTTACTGAATAATTTAAGTAGCAGCAGCATGTTAATTATATTTGTACACAACAGCGATAAATACAGAAAAATATTTGAGAAGTTGTAAACAAAACCAGTTCGAAAACCAAGTCAAGCGCCACAAGCATCACCCGAAGAAGTGGCAGCATTGCAGAAGCCCCAATTGTCATTTCTCTCAACAAAAAAGAAAACAAGTGAATTGAAAATGGCAGAAATGCACAAAGTTAATGAAAAAAGTGTAGTTAAATGAAATTTTACTTGGAAAATTTTTGAAAAAAGGAAGAATAGACTGCGCCGTTGTGAATTGATATGCCAGAAAGACATTTGTTGGTGCTTAAACGGTTCTAATAAATATTTGCGAAACTTTTTCCAACTTTTTGTGTATACTTTTGTCGCCCATCTATAATATTCAAACCCTGAAAAGTCCTTGAGTGCTGCGCTAATTTCAATGGCAAACAACAATAGACTTTCGCTGAAGTCTATTAACAAGCGGAACCAGGAGGCGATGTCGCATTCACAAATGAATGCATGGATAAATGGTAGGTGCTGGTGCATAGCAAGCTGCATGTGTGAAGAAACATTGCCATAAATATGAAACAAGCAAATATTTTTACATACCTATTCATAAAATGCAGCCGAAGTATCTCCAGTGGCATTAGTATTGATTTTTTTGTTTTTGTTATACTTTTAGCGATACGGTAATGTAACATGGCTTTTAAAAACTTTAGCAATAATTTTTACTGTTTTGATTATGTAGATTCAGACGGTCAACTTAATTGTAGCTTGTATGTACGTATGTACACACATATATTTAACTGGGTTCATTTGAGTACTGTGAGACTACGAGAAAATTCAGTAAAACTTTGTTTGCGGGACTCATTTTTAGGTGTAGCATTTTTTCCCAGGAAGTTGAGTGCCCACATTAGGATCTGATCCGAACTATGCCCATACATTAGTACCCATATGTGGTAGTCACCCCTTTCATCATTATTTACTTGCGATGGATTACAGTTTGTCCTTTTTGGTCAGAGTTTCGATTGAATACATTCAGTTTTATATAACATATTTGTCTTACAGGATCTGCATTTATTCGTAATGCAAAAAATATCCCGATTATTTCTGTCTTATCCGAAAGAAAATCACCCGAAAGTTGTCATCCGCTCATAGTAAATGGAAACCAAAGTGAATAGTGAACCGGTTTGGGAAAATGAAATTCATGATAAGGCTCTTTATATTTAATTTAAAAACTACATACAGATAGATCTCTTTTGCATACCTAACTCAAAATTATATTTAATTGGTTCGTTCGCCAATAAGTTTTTTAAAATGCAGCACAAAGTTTACAAGCATCCGTTGCAATGGTTACATTATACTAAAATCAATCTCCCGACTTTAGCTGTTATTCCTTTTTTGTAAGTCATATATGTACTTACCTGATAATAAAGTATTACATGGCAGTACATATTTACATACTTATGTACATATGTATACGTAAATATGTTGCATGTATTTTTAAAACTTTGATATACGTAAATATTGCTAGTCAGAAATGAAACGAAAAACCACAAATTTTCCGCAGCTACTGATAAGCGGCTGCTAAATTTTCACCACACATGTGTATAAAATTGAAATCAGTTGAGACAAAATCATCAAACACTAATAGTAACTCGGATACGTCAGAAAAAGATATAGAACGAATCATTGTTTAAATGAATATACAAAATATATATTTTATATTAGTAGTAGTGCTAGTAAAGTAAGACTTTTCCCTTGATAATGAGCAAAAACACAAACAAAAGAGCTGCGTACAACAAAATGGCTAGAGGGAATTTCGATTTTCGAAGAATATTTCGAACCAACGCCACTAAATTAAAAAGTAAACATGCTCGTGTTTTATCTATATTTCACGTTAGCTTATCTATGCTTAACACATCTTTGTTTGCAAATGTTATCGTTACAGTGGAAACGCTAAACAATGGTAATGGTCTACTCTTATCACCGCCACACAACAATTCGGCAAACAATCACCATCAACAACAACAGCAACAACAACGTAGTGCCATGGTTGGAGTAGGCGCCGGTGCAGCAGCAGGTGGTGGTGGTGGTGTCAGCAGTGCTGGTGGCCCTACAAGCGGTAGCGGCAGTATTGCAACTGGCGGCGGTGAACATAATATACAAATAACACAACCTATCAGCGCACCCTCGTCGCCACTTGCATCGCCGGGTGCTATTAGTAGTTCGGCGCTCTTCTGCTTGCCGTCAAGTTCGTCGGGTGGTACAGCTGGCGGTAGCACCAGTAGCAGCGGCGGTGGTAGTGGCAGTGGTTCGTATGTATGTAATGCTGGAGCAGCTAACCAGTCAAACAATTCAACTGCGAATGCGGTCGATACGGCTGATCCGAACTGGCAGGCCACAAAAGCGACGGTGCTCGAACGGAATGCTGCTATGTTCAACAATGAGCTAATGTCGGATGTAAAATTTGTTGTTGGAGGGGAATTTGGTATGTTGCTATTAATCAAATATATATATTATGCATACATTTGTATGTCTCAGAAGTTTATATGTGCTTTTAAAATTTTTATATTAGCAGATTGCGTACAAACTATACCGGCGCACAAGTATATCCTTGCTACGGGCAGTTCGGTGTTCTACGCTATGTTTTATGGTGGGTTGGCCGAAAACAAACAGGAAATTAAAGTGCCTGATGTGGAGCCATCTGCGTTTTTAACGCTGTTAAGGTTGGGCATTGTAGAAATATAAGATCGAAAAGTGTTTCGTTACTAAAAAAAATATTCGTTGTTGTTTTTAACTAGATACCTATATTGTGATGAGATTCAATTGGAACCTGATAACATTTTGGCTACGTTATATGCGGCCAAAAAATATATTGTGCCACATTTAGCACGCGCATGCGTCAATTATTTAGAAGTCAAATTGACGGCAAAAAACGCCTGTCTACTTCTCAGTCAATCGCGTCTATTCGAAGAGCCCGAGTTGATGCAGCGATGCTGGGAAGTAATCGATGCACAAGTGAGTTAACACATTAAATATGCTGATTTTGTTTTATCTATGTGAATAAGTTAGTTTTTTGAGCCGTGTTTAACATACATTTTATTTTTATACAGGCCGAAATGGCAATTAAATCGGAAGACTTTGTCGACATCGACCTAAAAACGTTCGAATCGATATTGTCGCGTGAGACGCTAAACTGCAAGGAGATCCATCTCTTTGAGGCAGCGCTCAATTGGGCTCTGAATGCTTGTCAGAAAATGGGCATTGATGTCACACCACAGAATAAACGAAACATGTTGGGACAAGCATTGCATTTAATACGCATACCAACCATGACTTTGGAGGAGTTTGCAAATGGCGTCGCCCAAACGGGTATACTCACATCACAAGAGACTATTGATATATTTTTGCATTTTACCGCACAATCTAAACCGCATTTAAGTTTCCCTACACGTGCACGTGCCGGTCTGAAAACACAAGTTTGTCACCGTTTTCAGTCATGCGCTTATCGCTCGAACCAATGGCGTTATCGCGGGCGTTGTGATTCAATACAGTTTTCAGTGGATCGCAGGTATGTACATATTGCTATCGGAGTTAAATCACAGCTTATTTATGCACATTTTTATTTAGAATTTTTATTGTTGGTTTCGGTCTGTATGGTTCCTCAACCGGTGCTGCTAATTATAATGTAAAAATCGAATTAAAACGCCTCGGCCGCACCCTCGCCGAAAATGACACGAAATTCTTCTCTGATGGCTCAAGCAACACATTCCATGTGTTCTTTGAGAATCCCATTNATATTTTTGCATTTTACCGCACAATCTAAACCGCATTTAAGTTTCCCTACACGTGCACGTGCCGGTCTGAAAACACAAGTTTGTCACCGTTTTCAGTCATGCGCTTATCGCTCGAACCAATGGCGTTATCGCGGGCGTTGTGATTCAATACAGTTTTCAGTGGATCGCAGGTATGTATATATTGCTATCGGAGTTAAATCACAGCTTATTTATGCACATTTTTATTTAGAATTTTTATTGTTGGTTTCGGTTTGTATGGTTCCTCAACCGGTGCTGCTAATTATAATGTAAAAATCGAATTAAAACGCCTTGGACGCACCCTCGCCGAAAATGACACGAAATTCTTCTCTGATGGCTCAAGCAACACATTCCATGTGTTCTTTGAGAATCCCATACAGATTGAACCAGAGTGCTACTACACCGCCTCCGTGATACTTGATGGCAATGAGTTGAGCTTTTTCGGTCAGGAGGGCATGTCCGAAGTGTGCATGGGCAATGTAACATTCCAGTTCCAATGCTCATCGGAGAGCACAAACGGCACTGGAGTGCAGGGTGGTCAAATACCTGAACTGATATTCTATGGGCCGACAATTGTTACTGGTTTAAATTCACCTACTAATTCGCTGTGTGCTACACCAATTGGTGCTGGCAGTAGCGGCAGTGGTGGCGTATCGAATGGCGGCGGTTTACACGTAAATTGTGATGACTTATTGGGTAGTGGCAGCAGCGAAGTTGGTGGCAGCGGCAGTGGTGCACTGAGCGCATGAGAAATAGTGGAGTATTGCAAGGACGATGAATTGGAACTCTTATGAGAAGCTTGAGGAGAACAAATAATTGCAACCTATGGTTTTTCAATGTGAAATTTAGTGTTAAAACTGAAATGGATTAATATGTAGTTCTTAGAAAGAAGTCAGCGAATGGACAACCAAATAAATAAATACAGGCAATATTTACAAATATGTACATTAAACAAATCAAAGCATGTATAAACACTTACTTTACGTTTAAGTTAAAATCAAATGAATGACGTAAGCTGATTAACATTCAGACAACATAATTGAATGAAATTCGGAATGAGGAGTAAAAACACAAAAAGGCAATCAAATTTGGTAAAACAGATTCTAAAGGCATATTAAAAAACACTAAAACACACTTACAAAGACTTGTAGAATGTAGTATTTTGGATTGAAATTAATACAATAACCTGCGGAACATAGTAAACGAACAAGCAATTGCAAATTACATACCTACTTACATATGTACATTCATACATTTGACATGATCGAGAAAAGAAAGAAATTTACTGCAAAGTTACGTATTTATCTAGTATTTATTAAATCCTGAACAACATTCAGGCCAAATAAGAAATTACTAGGGTGAGAAATATTAAAAGGTTTGAATGCATATTGACACATATACAACTATATAACTAAACACATTACAAAGCATGTTAGTACTTTTTTCAGTAGTTTTTTCATATACTCGAAAGGAAGAGAAGTATTCATATGCATACTTCGTATTTGAAAACATTAAAAAATATTTGAACATTTTGCGAAAAGACATTAATATAGTATGAGTTTAGTTTGCAAGCAATTAAGCGTTTCATTATTAATGCAAATACAAATGCCACACATAGTCGAATCAACAATTAGCAATCTCGTAGCATTTTAGCGTTTGTCTTACGTCTATTT
>NW_016175107.1:0-10311 GCF_001687245.7 Rhagoletis zephyria
CTTTTCATTCTGATCATTTATGTATACATTTGTCTATATCTATCTCGATTCGTTTTGCCTGTTACAAACAACCGTTATGTGAACAAAGTTATAATACCCTTGTGCACAAGTGCGCTCGGGTATAAAAATATTCCATTCCATTCAGCAAACGAACGAAGGAGACGACATTCACAGCATCACTCATACGCCATGGTGTACCCTTTAGGTAAGGGGGGGGGGGGAAAATTCCTGCTGGCTGTGGTCCGCCAACAAACACAAACTAAATGCGGCATTTAGGTTGAAATAGTTTGAGATAATTTTAGTTCACGCTGTTAGAAGCACACATACTCCTATATTAATGCATGTATGTCCACATGTATGTATATGGTCAATAGCAAATGATTAAGCTTAAATATGGCAGATGAGATACCATTTACCGAAATGGCAAATGTTAATTGGCTCAAAGGATTCACTAAAACTCGGCTGAGGGTTGGAAAAAGTTGAAAGTTAGACCCTTAAAAGGGTAAAGCCACACAAAGAAATAACTTTGATTGTAATTGAGTAAAGGCAAGTGTACTCTTTACTGGGAATTTTGCATCGTAAAGAAAGATTTTAGAGTGCAGAGCAATGTCGCTTTGAAATTACCTTTATTAGTGGTGGTTTTATTTAATTCTAATAGAGTTCCTCTGCAAGCATAAAACGGGAGGCGAAAGATGGCCTTTTATATTTGCCCTAAAGATTCAGNTCAATATAAAACGCAAAAGGAAGTTCAGTTTAGGATAAGACAAATGCAAAAGTTTTCAAATTTTCTACATCAGAGTACAGAAGTGGTGAGCCAACAAATCAAATTGCAAAAATACAGTTTAAAGCTAAATTCTTACAGCTAATTTTAAATTATTTTAATTTTTCAAATTTTAAATGGAATTTGGCAGAAAATAAAAAATCCTTTACCATTTAAATTGCTGGTGAAACCGGCTGTTAGTATTACTTTTTAAAAAACAAAGAGAGTATTTCTCAAATAAATGCTAGTTTGCATTGTTCATATTTTCAGATTTCTGAGGCTATGGCATAAAATTAAATGCTAAATCTAGCCTGAAAATGCTCACCTGGTCACACTGGTTAGTGTTCCTAATTCACTTTCATGCTCTGGTTATTTCACAGTATACAAAAAAGGGGTTTTGACCAAAGAGCCCAAAATTTGAGGCAAATGAGAGCAACCGACCATATGACAGCCTGCATTAAAATATTGAACAGTGTTCGAAAATGTGTGTTTTCAGCGTTGAAATTTTATTCCAAGTTTGTGTTTTTTAGCTTGCATCATTACGATTTATGTTAACAATGCCGACGGAGTGTCAGGCAAGTGTGAATGCTGTAAAAATAAAACCGAGGAAATTCAACTCTGAATGGAGTTTAGAATACTTGTGTCGCTGTGCTTAATTTGCAAACAAAATATTTTCTTTGTAAAGCCTTTAATATCAAAAGACATTGTGAAAAATTTCATAAAGATTGCGGTGAATACGTTGGCGATAAAAGAAACGAATTATACAAAAAATTAACTTCTACAGACACCTTAGCTTCCAAGGTTTTCTAGCTAATTTTGAAATTCAAAAAAAAATTTATCATATTATTTGTATTTATATTTGATAAATTTTTAATATTATTGAAACATTAGTTAAATGTAAAAACATCGAAGATTAAAATTGTTTACTAAATTGTATGTTTCTTACCCGCTGTGTATGTATAGGTATGTACATGTATGCATATGATCTCTTTCTCTTTTAATGTTTGTATTAGTACTGAGGGTCGGAGTACAAAAAATTTTAATACGCTCTTTTTCGTCCTTCATGCTGGCCCTTCTTGTCACGCCTCATCTAGCGTCTAAAAGTGCCAAGTTGGCTCCTAAGCGCAAAAAGCTCCTGGGAGCCACTTTGACTATATATGTTATTGAGTAGTCAAGTAGATTCAGCAATTCGTTATTAAGTGATGCAATAAACTACTTATATAAATAAATTATTTTGTATATCCTTCTATATAGCTTTCCTCGAGCTTCCAGCTTGCCATCTCCTTCTGAGCCTCTGTAAGGAATAAGGTCTATAATGTTGGGTGTAGTAATTATCCGCTTATCTCCATTTTCTCTCTCATATTATCTATTCAGCTGTCTCTGATGCATTTAACGAAATTCACATTTTGTAACTGATGTAATATATTCTCCATATTCACCCTTAGGTTTAGCATTACCATTACCATTGCCGCTACCATTACCATTGCCATTACGATTACAATAATCATAACCACTACTATCACCACTACATTACCATTACGATCACCATTATCATTACCATTACCATTACCATTACCATTACAATTTCCAAAACCATTACCAGTGTTCCATTATCTTGCCGTTACCGTGTGAAGGACTACCATCCCCACTACATTACCATTCCCATTACCATTACCATTACCATTACCATTCCCACTTCTATTGTCATTACAATTACCATTACTATTCATGATAATCTCAATTTTATACTTTCCTACGGTAGACCCGAATTACGAAGAAATTAGCCATTCTTTCCTTTATAATTATAATATTGAAGCTGTTTAGAAACGTCACCGAATCAATTAGGATATTAAATCTATACGAAAAAAATAAACAATCAAGGCAAGCAGAAATGCTTTGTGCTCGGACTCGTAGTTAATGAGAAATTAGTGGCTCCTTTAAGCGTTGTATCTGCCAGCCAGCACGTCTTAAAGTGAGCCACAAGGCAACTTAATGAATGCTGCTGATTTTATAATGACAAAGTGGACAAACCAAAACAAAAATAAAAACGTTTTAGGCTACTTACGGCCAAGAAAACCAAAAAAGCAGAGAAAAATAATCTCAGACACGCGGCAATTGAAATGCGAATAACTCGATTTAATTTTCAATTTGCTATTTCAGTGAGGAATCAAATCAACAGCAACACATTTAAATGCAAGCCACCACACCGTCAATGGTTATTAAGTGAAGATGAGGTGGGTGAAGAGAATGATGGTGTTGGTCTGTAAGCTTGTGCAAGTGTAGCATTAGAATCAGCATCAGTCATCTATGTACTCTACCGCTGACACATTGCAAAGCTGAGCGGCGGCATTAATAATAGCCAACGTCCGAAGCGCACTAAATTTCCATTTATATTAAAATCTTAATTTTTTTTCTATTCGAATTCAATTTTCTCTCTACATATTTGCTATCTGCATTCACCAACGCAAGCACTTACGTACATATTCAAGTATTAAATAAAACGCTTGCAGCATTTCAACGAAATCGCAGCAAATTCTATCCATTTTACTGCTTTTCTGTGGTTTCGCCAGCTCTTACCAAACCAAATCATTTTGCATTTTTACGCTATCGTAAAGTTTTGCGTACTCTCGTACATTTCTCATTGGCTAAACGGACGAAAGTGAACTTTAACTTGTTTCAGTGGTCTATTAAAATGTTCATAACAACTTGTTCGCTCCTCTATAATATACTATTTATTGCCTCATATACTTAGCTTATCTTCTTTTTATTTGTAATTTTTTTATTTTTTATTTTTTGCCTTTCACTTTCATTCGGTTTGCTTTGCTGCATCAGCAGCTCAACATGTTGTTAATTTTACGGCTAGCCATCAGTGTAAACTTTCTTGGCGAGTACATTTTTTATGCTCTTCAGCGCGCAATGCATTTTTGGGTAGCAACTTGGCTTATAGCTCAGTTATGCATACTTTGCACTGCACTGCATAAAATGTAATTTTTTCGTAGAAATCCAAAACCAACCGACTTTTCATAGCAAAGCTCATTTAAAAGATTCCTTACGGGACAACTCTCACGCAATGCCAAGTATGCATAACTGAGTTCTTAAGCAATTGCGTGAATGAGTACTTATGGCAAAGAGTATATGTATGTATATGTGTGTGTGTGTGGGGATTGCATTGCAATGTTTGCCGTATTTGTTGCATGGAGTGGCAATCGTGGTTTTTTGTGTGTCTCATCACATTTACATGCAACAATTTACTAGAAGCTCATTTCCAATATAATCTTTCCGAGGGAATTGGTACTTAAAAAATGCTGGTGTTAGTTAATTTCACACGGATAACAGTAAAGTAGAGAGACGTTAATCTAATTTTTGCATAAACTGTAAAGATTTCAAGGGGACATAAATATACATTTTACGGTGAGTAACTTTCATGAACTTTTTAACCCTCTAGCGACCTCCCAAATGCCACTTTATTCAGACTCCAAAAAATGGCCAAATCAAGCATTTCGCCAGAGAGCTAATGGCTTTAGATGTTCTAAAAAAATTTCCCTGGCCAAACATTAATATATCGACTGATGAGTGGAAGATCGACCTATCTCGGCAGCCAGTTCGAAAACGCCCTATCTCAAAAAACTTTTCAAGAACGCCCTATTTCAGAATTTGATTGAGCAGTCGATATGTACCTTAGCTGCATAATTCGCTCCGATATTTATGGCAAAACCTTTTAAACTTATTCTAAAATCTCTCAGAATTACAAACTTATTATGGCCATAAATAAAATTTCACCTGTGAATGCAAACAGATTTGGAGGTTTTTCAATATAGGCCTGGATCTTTGCTCTTGAGTTGGAGTCATTCCGCCCCCAAAAATGGTGTTGCACTGTGCTATTCATTTCAATCGTCGATTATAGACAAGATGCAATGATATGGTCTAATATTTTGGCCCTGCCAAGTTTCTAACTCCGCGGCTTATCATTATGTCCGATACTTCACTCTTACGGTTACGTAATTGGCCATCAACGTTGTGGCCGTCCCTGAATAGTCTACAACAAGAAATAAGGTCCCAAGTGTGACGTGCCTGACGAACTAGAGGTCTTTCTTCATTCTTTTAACGATGGAATTATATGGAAAACTGCAGTTAAGTTGAAATGCGGTAATTTAAATGGAATTATTCAAAGTTGAGACTCTCCAAATTTTGTAAAAGAACTTCCAGCAAACCCTAGGGGCCTAGACTACACATTATCGCACTTTGATCTGCAACTTCTGTAAGGAAGTCTTATAAAAGAAAGTTTTTTTTAACTTTATATTGTATTGTATTGGCCGTGAGAATTTTTATTTTTTCGCTAAATTTTTTGTAAAAATATGGTTCATACTGCAACCGAAAACATAAAAATATGATTTCTAAACTTTGGGCAAAACTCAGAAAAATGCATTAAATTTTCATGCAAATTTTCTACTTTTTAATACGATTTTTTAGAATTTTTTTGAGTATGCAGTTTTGTAGCACTCTAAATTGTATCACAACAAAGGGCAAGTTTGAAGTGGCTAGGACTTACCATTGCTTTTTGGAATTTTTTTTTACGCAGTTTCTTCCATACAAAAAAAATATCAAAAATTCTTTGTATGGAAAAAAAGCTCGTTCCATAACTAGCGAGTGTCTGGTTAAACGGTGGTGGATTACGGCTAGTATCTACGATTTTTGAATGTCTTGGAATAATTTAAGGGGCCTCTACTATGGTATCACAATGGGCTCATGGCGCCCCAGGTGTGCCTCCTTCCAACACTGGATGAACGCAGCCACGACAACTTAACCTAACCTAACCTAGAGGGATTTAGCGTTCCTATTGATTCAACTTCTAAAGGAGAAAGCCTCAGTTTAATGGTGAAGTCGGCTCAATGATAATTCTTGAATAGGAAAAACTATTTCATGGTAGAAATGCTCTCTTAAAATTTTTTTATTTCTTTAAATTATTTCACGATTTTAGCTACATACGATATAGTTGACTGTTTTTTTTTTATACAATTGTTATAAGTGGGGAACTCACAATTAAAAGAGTCAAACAAAAATAAAAAATAAAAAATATTATTTGATACAATTTTAGAATATGCCAGATATTTATAATCCTTTTAACACATTAATCCTGTAGCCTCACGTATGCTTTGCATACAACACATGACCCAAAAGCAAATGGAGAATGTCCGATAAAGACCGAGATCGTGCCCTTAACACACAAGTCCAGTATGTGTGTTTACGCGAAGCATTCAGACATTCGCTTTTACACGCACTCTTGTTCACTTTGCCAGCATTGCTGTGCACTTAGCGCAACTCGGTGGCAATTCCACACATAACGCACCTGTATCTGACATAGATGAGTAGAAGTGGCCATCAAGGCGCTCAAAGCATTCACTTCACTCCTTTGGTAGTGGCTTTTACATAGTTTACTCAAGCCACTTAACCCGCCGACTACTGTCTGCTGGCCAACGATTTAGATAACAGCAAATTGATGTGCTAATCTGCTTAAATGCAAATGTCCATCCTGCTAAAGCAAGCAAAAACATTTCGCCACAACTTAATCTTTTTGACCTGCACTCCTTGACAGCCGCAGCTTAGTTGCAATTATTCTTTCGCCCATTAGCTGTCACTGCAGGCAGTGCGTTCATGTTTTTTATCGAGGCGCAAGGCGTGCCACATAGTTCTGGCTGAGCCAAACAATTCGGACAGCTATTCATCATCGTCAAAGCGATGGCGGTGAAAAAAGTCATCATTGGCTAATGTCCGCTGCTGGTTGTACAGCAGTTTTATGTATGCACATACATATATAAATATTCCGGCTGTTGTTGTAGATGAGTTGTATTGCCCTTCTCAGCTCATCTCGTTTTCATATCGCTGACCGTCATCATCAAGAGCATCGGCATTAGCATCAGATCCAGCATTCAGCATTCCAATTACCATAACCATCGTCAATGCCTGCTTGTTGCTGTTGTCATCGCCGCCGCCATCGCAATGAATAATTTCTGAAATTGAAAATGCCTGGTAATTTTAATGCTCGCCAGCCATCGTGTCGACCTGCATGCCGAAGTGTCAGCAAAACAAAATTTCACTGCTCTCTGTGTGTATTTGTATTTGCTCAGTTCTTGGCCTTTGCTCATAGCTACTGTCAGGCTATTCTTATCTGTTGACCATGGCACTCTTTTCCGCCGCTATCCACTTGGTTTTTGCATACTTTTTAATGCATTCGTAAAATGCTTAAGGCCCGTCCACATAGAACTTTGGCGTTGCGTTGGCGTTGGCGTCGCTTCAACAGCTGACTATGAATACATGAATTCAAATGCAGCCGTCCACATAGCCAAAATTCGACAACGCTCACGCCAACACAAAGCAAAAANTTTTAATCAAGCGCGGGCAAGAAATATCGTTTTTAACGCAATTATTGATATGAAATATTAATTTATCTGTCGTTAGTATGTTAATATAGTGGCCCAAGCATTCGCTGCCAAGCGTTCATTGTAGCAAGCATACTTTTAACGTGCGTTCTATCAAACCAACGCCAACGCGAAAGTTCTATGTGGACCGGCCTTTAGCGCTTTACTTTGTTACTGCTCTTACAGCGGAGATAAAGTTCCTCAATCCATTCAGTGATGGCCAACAAATCGTTTCAGGTTTTTGTCATTACTGAATTAGTTTTCATGTAGGAATAATGCCTTTGGCAAATAAATAAAGTTATAAATAATGCAAATAAGATAAATAGCCCTGCGTTGTTTGCGCACAGGTGAGCAGCGATTAAGCAGTTGGGCGTTGGCAAATTGGTTAGCTACTCAGCACAAATAGTTGGCTCTAGTTTTTATTGATTTATGTTAATGAAACTCTGAAGATTTGAAGAAAAATTGCAAATAAGCAAATACGGAAATACCAAAGTATGTTCCATCCAAGCAACCTTCGGTTTCTATCTTCACTGGGTACGGCAGACTGGCGTACCGAAGGAGTTTCACTGATCTCCTACGCTGAAGATTACTCGATATTGCTTCTGCATAAGATTTGTTTGAAATTAAACGTCTACCTCTATGACTTGGCGCAAATAAAAGTCCACATTGTGGGCAACATACAAGGCGTCAGTTTACTCATTAGGGACTAATAGTATGCGATGTATAAAGCTGCAGGCCTGTCAAAACACACCAATGAGATGTCTTCACCTGTCTTGCCGGAACACCACCTTCATAGCTAGGCCGCTATGCTGCCCATCTGGGAACCTATGTATCTTTATGCTCAGCAAGCAATTCAGCTGCTAACAGGAAACACCCGAATAGGCAATTGCTGGAAGCACAGCCATATTTTAGGCTGTCTAAATAAGAACTCGTGGAAGACATACCCACTTACATCGCACAACCACTGTACTCTACGTTATATAGGAAATTCTTAAGCTAAATTCACTGAGAGACAACCACCACTTTTGCCTACTCTCGTCCCGTGAATCAGGAAACCTGCTTAACTCTGATGCCATTAAGGTCTGAATACTGTAACAGGTTAAACTCGTACTTATTCACGATCTAGCCCAAACTATCCAAAATACATACATATGTACATACATACATAGCAGCTAACAACCCTCTTCTTTAAACAACATGTTTCCCGAGCCTAATATTAGTACAACTGCACGACAACGATTGATAGGTTACATCAACAGACGCCTGGGTATCACTGGCGATGGTAATGCAGAAAGCCGGATCAAGAGGCCACAAGGAGTGAAACAAGCTATAAGTTACAATTGAAGTGGGATACACCGTAGGCGTGGAGCCAGTTGCCTGTAATGGAATTAATATTAGAGCTGTTCAAAATTAGTAGCTCGCCTTAAAGTTATGCTTCTGCAATACCGGACTGAAGGTCTTCAACACTAGTCACCTTGGCGGAATTTTGTATACCCGAGCGCACTTGTGCACCTTGTTCGCATAACGGTTGTTTGTAACAGCCAAAACGAAGGGAGATAGATATAGACAAATGTATACATAAATGCTCAGAACGAATAGAGTATTTAGTCGATTAAGCCATGTCTGCCCGTGTACACGACAACTCGAGCAAAAATTTAGATATCTTAACGAAATTTGGTATGTAGGTTGCCCTTTATCCAAGGTAGGTTGGTATTGAAAATGGGCGAAATCGGACTGTAACCACGCCCACTTCCTATATAAAGATATTTTCGAAAAACGCAAATCTACGATATTTCAGTAAATATTGATTCCACATTGTTGAAAATTAGTATGTAAAGACGAATTTTTTTTAAAAATGGTATTATTATAAAATTTTTGGAAAATGAGCGTGACCCCGCCCACTTATGATGAAATGCTGTATCTCAGTAGCCGCTTCACCAATCCTTCCCAAAGTCGGTGCTTGCCTTTCCTAGGGCCTGGCTATGTTGAAAATCTTTGAAATCGGGAAATAAAAGAAAAGTATACGAAGTGCTAAGCCTTACATCCACTCTCATAACGGCTGCAATGAAAATCACAGCATCGAAGGCGTTGTATGCTTAACTGAAATTTATTCGAGCGGAGAAGGTGAAACAGTATACATTATTTATCGTGAAAAGAATTTGATAAAGCTCCCGGAGTTCCCCAGCAGTGTATTATAATTGTTATACGCCGATACTAGTATTCTTTTCAATCCTGCTAGCTGATGATATACAATCTTTAATTGGTAGGTGTTGTGATGAGATAACTTGGAGACAAGAAACCTGTTAAATCTCAACAAGCACTGCATAACCGTTGTAACCTCTTTGATTACGCAGTTCAACAAAATTGTATCACCTGAGTGAGACACACAGTTTCTTTTAAATTTTTTGGTGCTACCTACAAATTTGGCGCAGAATTGAGATATCCTAACCTCAAAGTGCCAAAAATTCCGTTTATGGCAATTTTTGAAGTTATAGGACAATGCCTGGTGGTCATGATATCTTACTACCACAAATAGAAGATTTGAATCTTTAAGGATACTCTTCAAGCATGTAAGACTTATATCACCCAATTCGTCAAGGTCACTTAAGAAAGGATGAAGAACTGTCTGTTCCTCCTCATTGTTTATGGAACTTCTGCAGCATCTAAGGGACGCCACGGCTCGGAGTTTCGCTTGTCCTGACTGTTTTGCTTTCTCCCCTGATGTTAGTCCCATCGATGTTCGCTGGGATCGATGGTCCAAAAAGTTGGAAAATGGGATCCAATAGCCCCAAAAATGCATGGAAATTCTGTTTCAAAATGCTTTCCTTACACTGCTAGTTATAGAGAGGGACCTATAAATTTCGAAAAAAAAACATTTGATTATTTGCTCTTAACTCCCTTCCCTATAACAGCGAAAAATAATTTTTAGGGATTTTCGGCTAGTTTTCCTGTCACTAAAATACGCGGTTAAATCCTAGAATTTATTTCGGTATTTCTTTAAGCACGCTTGCAAGAATATAATAGCAAACAATTTTTCTAAAAACGGTGCTCAAATTTTGCTGAGAGAACAAAATAAATTTTCTTTGCTTTACAAAAATTTGTTACTCATACGCCATGTGTGACCCACGAAAACAC
>NW_016175108.1:0-10310 GCF_001687245.7 Rhagoletis zephyria
GAGGCCATTTAAGTAGCGACAGAAGCTCAAGTGCACTGAATGTGTCAGCGAGCGAAGCACCGAATGTTACTGGAAAGGTGAACATTGCTGAAAAGCAAAACCATTTAGTACTAAAACTCGTAGCTAGAAAAAATTGCTTAGTAGGAATATTACCTTGAAAGCCCAAATCAGGGCGCTACGCTGAATTTGGATCTCCTTTACTCTCAAACTCAAATTAGTAGCAGTAGTAGTAGTAGTAGACGTAGGGTATTCCTCTGGAACTCACCGATATCTAAATTCCCCCAGCTGCAGTGGGACTGTGAAACGCGATGCCGCTAATTTCGATTGCCAAAAGTCTCTAAAAGAAAAGCAGTTGCGCCCGAAAATATGCTGCATATATTTACATGCCTCTCACATTGCTAGATATGGCTGATTAAATATTGCGTCTGTTACCTTTTCATGCTGTAACCCCTCTGCTTTTGATTTAGAGAGTTTAGAGAATCGCATTGCTGGTCCTGGGAAAGAGTAGATTGGTTCCTCTAAATGTACTCGAAAGTAGTGCACCTATAAGTATGCAACGCATATGCTACTTTCTTCATTCATTTCTTTTCATTTGCTTTCGGTCGTTGCTTTTGTCTCTTTGTTGATCTACTTGTCACTTGGTGGCTTTTTTTGCATTCGATTTGGACTTGTGAGTTCCTTTCTTTGCCCGCAGCTTGTCCAAATATGCGCCACACGCAAGCATTGCCACTCACTCATTGTAAGCGCTGCAGCTGTTTCCCTCTTGGAACAAAAAAATACTTTGCACTTTTCTTCAAAATGGCATAGCCGGCCGCCAGTCGATTAAACTGTCGCTCTTCCAGGCGTTGCGGTTATCGCTGGCAATTTTTCGCCAAAAAAACCTCCAGCAACAACAGTTACTCTTGCTGCAGTCATGCAATGCGGCCTCAAAACGCAACTGACATCTGGAAGTCCCCCGCCGCCGCCACCAAAGTCCGTATGCAACACCTATAATCAGTGTGCGCTACAGCAAATTTTGACAAGTGGCTACAGCAGCCATGCGTCAGCGTTGACATTTTCATCGCCTTCGGGCGCGACCGACTCCACCAGCTGCCGCTTGACGCATACGAAATTGCATTGCCGCACGAAATATGCGAATTTTTTGTTTTTTTTTGCTGGGGTGGCCAGATTTCCTACCGCTTGTCGTCCGACATATGGAAAGTGAGCTAGCTGCGCATGGTCGGTGTCACTGAAGCAATGGCTAAATGCCGGCGGCATGGCATCGTGGCTGCAAGTCAAGTGGAAAGTGGCTGTGGTGTCGAACGCATATAAATTCATTGCCACGCACAATTTACTTAACCACTCGAACAGCGAGTGTATGTACATTTAAATATATATATGTATGGACATAAATAGCTGCGTGTGTGCGTGCGCTTTTTGTTGGCATAATTGCGAAGGACACTCACTGCACGGCACTTTGCCTTGTCCACTTGCTGCACCATCCATGCAACTTGGCATAATTAACGTTTATTAAATTGCAACATACCGCATATGTTATGCATATGTATGTGTTTTGTATACATACATACTTTATATGCATGCGTGTATGTATGTACGTTTGCCTACTATTTACGACACTTGTGTGCAATTGGCCTGTGTGGCAGGCAGCAAGTGTAACGGCAGCTTAAACGTCGGTTGCATCGCCATAAAGTTGCCGCCTTCAACAGCCAACACACACCCACCTGCGGCGCATTGTTTGTCCTTCTGGCTTTGCCTTTTGCTTGTATGTATGTGTTTTTTTTGTGAGTGTTTGTGTGCGCTGCCACGTAATTGAGCGTTCCATTTGTAAGTGTTGACCATTGAAATGTTTAAAATGGGTTAAATGCTCCTGCTACTTCATCGCTTCTTCTGCCTGCCTGCTAGCCTGCCGACCGCCCTTTGCAACAGCATTGCAAGGCACTTAATAATTTATGGTTATATGCGGCGACAATACGCGACAGTTGCAACTACGTTTTTCATGCCATCGAGGCTACGCTCGGTATGCAATGGTGTCGCACGATCGCGTATATTGTGGTTGTGTCGATGGGCAGAAGGAAAAAATTACACACACATATGTTGATGTAGGTATGTATATGTGTGCTGAGTATATTTGTTTGTAGGAATAAAAAATGTATTGACTGTTTATTTTTGCAGAACTTCACTGAAGTCCCCAGGGTAAAAATGTGGCACTGAGAAGATGGTTTAAAAATATGAAGTCAGTGTATTGCGTTCGCTGAAAACACTATTTGCATATGTATGACATAGCTTCGTACATACATACATGCATACATACATACTTATACAAAAACATATCTACATACATACGCATACTGTGAACA
Source organism: Rhagoletis zephyria (assembly GCF_001687245.7). Classification (NCBI taxonomy): domain Eukaryota; kingdom Metazoa; phylum Arthropoda; class Insecta; order Diptera; family Tephritidae; genus Rhagoletis; species Rhagoletis zephyria. The sequence continues at coordinate 2,358 of NW_016175108.1, forward strand.
CACATGGCTATTCGAGGAGAAAATTGCAAAGCTTTCAGCCTTAATTATATTATAGAAAATAAATACACATGGGCCAGTCAGCTGTTGCTATTGAAAGCGAGGGCGCCATGTTCTGTATCAGCATCGATGCTCATTTCTGATTTCCTCGCACGCTTGTATGTCAACTATCAATTTCGAAATAACCAGTGTAAGATTTTTTGTTTAAAGAGAGAGAAATTTAATCCAGCCATATTGCTGGCGGCGGATGTGGTGTACTGGTTATCAGTGCGAGCTACCATTCCTGGGCTTGGGTTCAAGCGCACTTTCCGACCAACATAAAAAAAAAAATAAATAGCGGTCGCCCGTCGTCAACCTCCGAGTGTATTTCTGCCATGAAAACCAAATTCTCGTAAAAATACAATCGCCATTCGGAGTCGGCGTAGAACTGTAGATCCCTCCCCTTTGTAACATCAAGTTGCACGCCGTAAATCTATTATTATTATGTTGTAAAAAGGGTTGCAAGTTATCATCTTCAAAATAAAATAGTATTCATTAAGTAGACAAATTACAAAAAGATTTTGTTTGAATATAGTTGCCATCTGACATAAACCTTAACATTATTTCACTCAGTTAAATTTTACAAACACTTCACCGAAGCCATCAAATTAAGGTTATATTTAAAAATTTGTAATCTAGAAACATTTTAGAATAAAGCTGGGACACTTAAAACATTTCTGATTTCGTCCCAGATTTCCTCATATTTAGAACTTTTTGCTTGTCGTAGTGTATCGATAATGTGTGTGGTCTGAGTCTGAACAGGTAGCAGTTTTTGTTCTTAAAATTCAAAATTAAATGTTCAAAAATATACTTAGTTGACTAAGAAGCGGATCTCTTTTCCTCGAGAATCATTTCAGATTGTAGAATTTGAAATCTTATGACTTAAAAATATAAAATCTCTTCATATTTTTAGCATTCTGTTTCAGACTTTCTTGAATAAATAAATTGATTCGTGGTTTTTTGCACATTTTAGGATATTTTTTGAACGTATTTTGAAACTTTTCGGATTTGGTACTACCGGGAGAATCTGCTTAATATCATAGGGATTTTCGAAACCAAACTGTTTTTCGAATTACATTCCGGGATTTCCTGAAATGTTGGAACACTTTCTGGTCCTGCGGTGCATTTAAATCCTTACTTTGAGTTTTGTATATAGCCTAAAGGCTCAATCATACATACTTACCATTGCATGAGTGTTGTCACATAAGGAATTTGTTAAATGAGCTTTGCGTGTAAGCGGTTACCCAACGCACAGCATTACATGGTTTTTGATTTCTACGTAAAAATTACATTCTTTGCAGTGCAGTGTAACCGAGCTATAAGTACTATGCATTGGTTTCCCTATGCCTCTTATATGCACTAGTATCATCACAAAGAAATCGCATCAAACAAATAATTATTTGAAACAAATCTTGGATAATGAATGAGGTCAGTATGCTGCCGGAAGATCTTCACAAATTAACATTTTTAATTTAGCATTAAATATGTATGAAAGTATGCGTTCATAATTCTACGGAAAAATCTTTGGTTGTAGCTTTGAAATTTCGCTATGCAATAAATTGATTAGCTTATCTCGCATATAGTGTGAAATCGTGGGAAGTTTATTTATCAACCATTAAATAATCATAACAACAGTTTTTATCGCAATTAGTATTTTTTCACACATTAGTAAAAGTTTATTCGCCGCGCTTTGGGCTATTGCACGCTTTAAATGTTGAATAGCAAGTGGTGTGACGATTAAAGTTTATCAAATAGAAATCGGCTGAAATTAGGAGTTCGATGAGTTTAAATATTAACGCTTTGAACTGTGGGTGTTGGGCACTCTCACACAATTTTAATTGCATATACATATATACATATTTACCAATCATTTTTATAAGCTTCATACAAACTTCAGCGAGTATGTTTGTTAGTTCTTTGCTGCTCAAAGTGAATCTCTCCAACCGCTAACTGACAGATCATCTGTGCAGATCATCAAAAACTAATCAATTTACAAAGGTTTCTTACCGCCGCTGGGTCGGCGAATTCTTTTTACTGTATTTGGTTAAGTTTAAGACAAAAACTCAAAAAACAAAAAATTCTGCAGTAAAAATAAAGTAAAGAGTTCAATAAAATCAAAAGTAAGGAAACGAATGAAGCGAAATAATCATCATGTCAGTGATAAAAATCACCCAGAAAGTGTTAATTTCATTGACAAATAAATCCCGTAGAAAAATAAAATAACAAACAAAACAAGAAATGAAACAAAAAACTTCTCTCATAAAACAAAGGTCGAATGCTATGTGATGCTGCAGAGTCGAGGTGTTAAAGAAAAACAATGCATAGCCGATGTATGCTTCCGACTTCTAAGAATTGAAAAGTTTGGCTGGTGCGCGCGCGCAGGCGTAGTGATGAAATTTTGTACGTTTTGTACGTGGATATGCTGGAGATAATTTTTCTTTCTTAACTGTTCTTGGTGTTGCTAACAGAGCCGGCAGTGGCGGCGAAATGTGATACATCATCACAACTCTTTCGATTAACATACATTAAAAAACTGTACAACGAATTCAATTCAATTAAAACTGAAGCACAAAAACAGAATGAAAAAAAAACAAAAAAAAAAAAATAAACAACAGAGACAATTAATATTAGATGAACTCATTCCAATAGCTGCGAATAGTTTACATATATCTTGAACAGAAATAAAAAAGGAACTATTATCAGAAGTTTAATTTAACAAAAAATCTCAAATTTATGGTAGTTAAGCTACCGCATAATTTTAATTACATTTAAATTACTAATCTTTGCTTTTAATTAAACATTTTGTGCAATTTCCAATTAAATTTAGGTTCGATTTCAATGCTTATCTTTAAACACAAATTGTAATTCTAAATTCAGTTTGAATTCGAAGTAAAATTTAAATTTACTGTTGATTTTAAATTGAATTTAAATTTAAATTTTAGCTTTACTAATAATTTGTATTTAAGTTTTTTCTTAAATTTTAATTTAGTTTTGAATTTAAACTTTAGTTTTGTTTTCAGTTCTAATTTTAGCTTTAATTGGAACTTTAATTTTGTTATTAACTTTTTATTTAAAATTTATATATTTTTTATTCCCCATCGCACTTGTGTACAAAGATATTCGGCCCTAATATGGTTGTTGACGTCGACGCGATGTCATTTTTTTAGTAGCAAATAGCCCTCGTAAGTCCACCTGGACTTGGCCGATAGGGCCGATTACAACTTTATTCGTACAACAGTTGTTTGTTGTTTGGTAAATTTTGGAAAATGGGCGAATTCGTAGAATATTTGCCCTTGGTACAAAAAAGAAACATTTTGAAAATTTTTGAAATCGGACTAAAATTACGCCCAATTCCCATGTTACGGTAAATTTCAAACACGCGAAAGCTCTGATATTTCATTCCCTAAAGAAGTTACTTTACTCTAACTTAATCTCTTAAAAACAAACGAAATTGTTATATAATCTAAGTGTATTTCGTTATTTATCGAGATTTACTAAACTTTGTCTAACCATGCATGTTATCGGACATGCTGTCGATACGTGTGTTGGGTATAAAAATTTCGGTTCGACAGAACTTAGACTTCTTTACTTGTTTATTCGTCATTTCAATTTCAGTTTTATTTAATTTTAATTCATAATTTATATTTCCTCTTTTTATATTTGGCTAAAATTAAAAATAAATTTTTAAAATTACTTTAAGATTTATTATTTTTAATTTAATTTTAATCTTACCACAAGCTCTACTTGTGTATTCAAAAGAAGATTATCTCACTGACGGCCACAATATATGGCGGTGTCTACACACACATATACATACATACTTACATAGTAGTTGCTTATGCGGCTATCATCAGGGACATGTGAGATAAGAAGGGCAGTTAACAACAAAAAAGTACACGCACGCAATTTGAACGGCAAAGCCTCAGAAATACGAATATGTACATACATATAAACAAATTCAAGTGCATACAATATGCCATAGTATGTCTACATATACATTTGCACATTAGGGTGGCCCTTAAATGTAGGAAGGACATTTTTACATCAGATTTCCCAAGCCTCAACCCCTACGTCGATGCTACCATATTCGAAGATATCACATATAAATTTTGGTCCCGATTGGAGACGGTTAAGGTGCGTCGCACAGGGGCCAAAGTTCAAATTACCCTATGAAAACATCTTAACCGACTGATATCATCGACTTTACGACCGATTTTGGGTGTTAAATAAAAAAAATATTTTATAAATTTTTGAGTCTTCATAGAGGCATCTGGCCTTTGAGCCCTTTGCCCTTTGAGGGGGTGAGACCGAAAAAAATCGTTCATTTGATTTTTTAAGGACCACCCTAATGTACATACATACATTACTAGTATATAAATTCAATAATAATATAATTCATATACTAACTTTTATTTATATAAGTACATTCATATGTATCTAGTCCCAAATTGTGGTTTCTGGGCATCCTATTGCAAAACATCTAACAATGTACAAAACTTTTTATTCCTACTTCACTTTTTTATTGCTCAACTTCAATGTGTTTTAACATTTTTTATAATGCCTGCTTACAGCAAGAAGTCTTCAACTAAACTCGTAAAAGCCTCTTAGAATGTCTCCACTGCAGCCACTTGCAGCCTATCACCTCTGTGCGCGGGCGTGCTTATCAGCATGTTTCGGCTATTATTTACACACAGACATGCAAGCACATGCGTCTATTTATTATATTTTTAATGGTGTCGATCCATTGAATCGCTCGCCTATCGATCGTTTTACTGTCCCAATTGAAGCGTTCGGGGCAGCGCACCAGCAAAGCCAAGCCACCCACCACAAAAAGTTTCCGTGCGCTGTGTGTTAATTTTTCTTTATTTTTTTTTTTATTTCAAACTTTTTATTATTTAGTTAGTCGATCGGTAAGCCACTTGCGCTAGTGGCTTATCAGTTGCTATAGAGGAAATCGAAAAGAAGAAATAAACAAACGAAATTTTTAATATTTTTCAAATTACCACATGTGCTGCCTGTGTTCCTTTATTTGTATTCTATTTTGTTAGTCTCAAGTAAACATTTTCATTGAACTTTATCAGTGTCCCATAATAATAATTTTTATTGTTGGCCGATTAAATCGCCGTCATTTACGTCACAGTATTAAAGCAATTAAGCGCGATTAAGCGCACGAAAACTTGCTTCTAGCTCGCTCGCTGTGTTTTATTTAGTACATACATAAATGCAGCGCATTTAATCACAAATAAAAATAAAATCAAATCATATAGAATAAATGAGGGAATATTTATGTGACAATAAAAGTAAATAAAAAAAAATAGTAAAGAATAAAAAATGCACCAATAAATATTAAATAGCTATGTTAGCACATAAGGAGGAAAAAGAAGAAGCAAAGCAATGAAAAATGGAAGCGCTCTCTTTTTGTCTTAGAAACAAACGATGAGCGCTGATACGAAGCGGGTGGTGAAAACAAAGTATAAGTGTACTTTTCTTCAATGGAAAACGTGCTTTTAATTATGGGCTTTTTATGTCTGGAGCTTTTAGTTTTTGTGGATTCCTATTTCATGACATTAAAACCGTTATTCCATCATCTTCATGTTTCACGTGTGATTTGTTGGTAATCGAGCCCACAGGATATGTCGTTGCATTGCTTTTGAAGCTTTTAAATTTTATTTTGCCGGTAAGTTGAGAAGCCGAAGCATTTGCAGAACGTAATGAAAGCAAAATTGATTTTGATGCATAAAACACATTTCAGAGCAAAAGGCCATACTATTATTTACACTTCAAATTACAATATTTTACTTAAATATGTACATACATATGTACATATATGCAATTTAAGCATGCTGAGTGTGCAAAAGTATTTATGTACTTGAAATTTGTCCCACTTAATTTATCGTGAGAAAGTGTTTTGAAATTATGGCAAAATTTCTTATCAACAAATATTCTGGAGTTGTTAAGCACATGAGCACCTAAGTAAATACTTAAGGCTTTAGTTCGAAAAATATCCAACCAGTGGGGTAGTAAAAATTCACAAGTTAATTTTTCGGGCGGAGCATCTAAAAATCTGTAGCTTTTAGAAGGTATGAAAATTCTGTGGGTGGGCTGCCCGGACCACTATGATCGACAAGTCATTATATGAAATTGAACCTAAAATTATTTGTTCACGTTATACGTATGTATGTACATAATCTGGTGTGCATCGGCATAACAGGAGCAATGCGGACCTGTCCTGCTGATGCACTAATGCTCTTGTGGGCATACCGCCCTTCCCAATCCAAATAGAGAGGGAGGCCAGCTTTTCGGCACTGAGAATCCTAAATACTACTTCCGAATTAAAAACTGGAAACATTGACAGGTCATAAGAAGGTCCAAATGAAATTCACAATTGACCCCGTTATGCGTTTGAGGGATGCAGTAGCTCAAAAAATAGTCAATTCTAAGAATTCCAAGGTACCAATTGCGGATCGAGCATTCTGGAGCACAGGAAACCCTTACACCAAACCCTTAGTACAACACTTAATCCATTCGAAATATGGATCAAAAAGTCCACCGAATTGCTAGCCTATATTAAACGCTTTCGTGTATAGGGCAAAGAGCCACGCACAACAGACCACCCTAGAGGCCGCAGTGATCAAGGCTCACAATAATAATAATAAAATATAATCTTAAATTATTATAATGATTTTGGTGATTTAATTTCAAAATTATCATATTTTAGCAACAAACGAACATAGGTGTACTTTCCTCATGAATTTTTTATAATTAACTGTTCGCCCAATTAAAATCAATGGTGGCTTATACTTATGAAACCAACAGCGTTCACAAGTCTGCAAATAGAAGCGCGGAATTTTTTATAAGCGTGCCCCTTTGATCCACGCTATTTATTTCATCTACGTCTACTTGATCTTATTGTTAGGGGGGTGGTCGTCATAGCAGTAGCAAAACTTGATGGAAAATGGCTCTTGGCTCAGTCCATAGCATGCCAGCGACTATCCCGATAACCATCAGAACCTATTACTATTATCAGTCAGTTGTTATCAGGACAATCGGGTCTAGACGACCGGAATGACCCCGATTAATATTTGGCCAAGTACTGTCACCCCAGCATCATTATCCAAAATCTCTTTGGGGAATTTATATGCTGCCACAACAACAATATCAGTCAGTTTAGATAAAAAATGCAAAGTTGTCATACCAACCTCAACCGGCTTGGTATCAAAATATGTCTAATACCATAAACTTTTACATAGATGTTTACAAATATGTTGGGAACAAGTCGTAATTTCGACCTCACGACCACTACACTTTATATAAACGGAAGACTACGCCCAAACCATCCTTTGAGGGCTTTATAGAGGCCTTACGAGTGGAGACAAGATGTTTGGTACAAATCATAGCGTTTGTACTAAAGATATGGCGTGGGATATCGGGACCCACAGAAAACACGCAACGAGTAAAAAAAATCCTTTACTGATACTCCCGAAAAAACAGGCTTCTTCAAAAAATTCAGAAAATCTTCGTTTAAACTTTATACATATGAAATAAGCTAGCAAAATATAGTAAATAGACTAGGCCAGATCTTTCGGTATGAGGAAAGTAGAATATTCGAGAAAAAGAACATATTTAAAAAAAAACACGTCGGAACGGACGGTTCCAACATTGCACGTAGAAGATGGGCATGATCGGGATTGTCTATTTCGTCCCGCGCCCTTCTCTAGTTTGTGCCCAAGTGAGCCCGATTTTTACGTAGATAAAAACCAAGAAAATTAAAAAAAATTCTACAGCAACCTCAACTGTTCAAAATAAGCAATAGAAGAACTTCTAAGTTATAAGCTTAGTTCAGCAGCTACTTAATTTTACTACCGTCCTTATGAGTTACTCAGTTTTCTAAGGGTTAGCTTACCTTTTCCCCCCCTA
>NW_016175109.1:0-10310 GCF_001687245.7 Rhagoletis zephyria
TTTGTGGCACCGTTTTTTTCTGGGGGTTCGTGTTGTATTTTCGCCAACTGCATAGTTCCGGTCTTCATTGCTCGTTTCCAAATCGAATGGTGGCTGGTTTTCATCTGCTGGAGCCGGCTCAGGCGAATCTAGGCGCTGATTATCACTTATATCTAGGCCGAATTCCGCTCCTGGTGGATTCACACAGGCATCAAGCTCGAGTAATCCAATTATGGCCTCCTCAATATTTGTATAAGATTGAAGCCTGTTCGGTCCTCCACCTGTTGCTCGGTATTCAGCCTTATTTTGCGACATTTTCTTTTTGGTCTTCGATTTCATGTCAGCCCACACCTGAAAACACAAAGCTGAAATTTTCTTATACAATGAAAAATTACTTTAATTCACCTTAATCCACTTTGCTGTCGTTCTAATTGGTGGTCCTAAACAATTGAGCTCCAGCGCAATATCTTCCCACTTTTTTGCCGCCTGAAGCTTCGTACAAATCCCTTTCGCAAGTTGAGGATTTTCTTCCATCAATGAAACCAGCCTTTCGAGTTGCTGTTTAGTACTCACGACCTTAGACCTGCATGAAATTAATACAAATTGTTTNTGTCAATCGAACTACAAGAAGATTAGTCAATACCTATCTGGACCATGGCCCTCGAGGTAAATTCGTTCAAGCTAAAAAATAAGGAACAACATTAATAAACCAACAAAGTTGCTTCACTTACCTGTACTCACCTTCGTTGGAAAAATGGCATCACTAGGAATTAAATACAAATCAAAACATTCAGACAAATTATGTAAATTGCTATAAGCTAAAACAACAAACACATCGGTCGGTGTATGTGCCCGCATTTTTCAAACAACCAACAACAAGTGTTGGCCGCACTTACAAGTACACAAGTTACATACGGGTATGCAAATACAATACAATTTATGACCGCCGATCAATTTGTATGGTTTGTTGAGTTCAGTGCAACATTGTGACCAAAGAGATTAGCTGCAAGCGCTAATGTGTCAAATGTCAGCGCTCTTCGTTGTTGCAAAAGCGAAGCGTTAAAGATTTATGGTGTTGATTTTCAATAGGAAAAAATTGGAAGATGTTTGTGGGAAAATGTAGACAGGCCAGCTTGCATTTAATGCAGTTGGGTTATAATATAAAATTACTAACTATTTATAGGTGAAAATAAAACCGAAGCTGGGGAATTTGTTGTGGCCAAGAAACCAAAGTCAAGTTTCGTATCGTGTTTTCCTTTTATAGTTGCATTTAGAAGAGTGTAGAAATAAGTTGCCTGGGATAGTGAAAGTGAACATAAAAATGCAGAATCCGGTTTCCACTATGTCAAATTCAGTGGCATTTGTCGTCAATTAAGTGAAAACATATTGTCAAATAGGATTAAAAAGCGGTTTATCGGCTATCTGTCAGTTTCTGGCCCATAACATCATCGGTAAAGGTATAGGTAATGGAGGGTAAAGTTGTGTCAAAATATGTCGCCAAATTTTGGCGTCAAAATATGACGTAGTGAAAACCAGTCTTAAGATCAATCTTTCAATGTGTCCACTTCGCTTCCAATAGAGTAGTAGATCTTAATTCCAAACGGGGCTGTATACAGGAACATTTTCCTCTACAATCTTTAGCAAGTGGGCTTCGTCGTGGATGTTTCAAAAGCAGACAAGATTCTTACAATATGCCTATGGGCATAATGGTATGAATCTCTCATTTATACTAATATTATAAATTATATAAATTGGATAGGTTATGACCTGAATTAGCATATAATATATTTTTTAAAAAAGCGTTGCCACGTCAAAAAACAAAAAAAAAATGAATTAATTAATAGGAGGCATAAAATTTTCAAATAATGTGGGTCCAAAACGATTTCTTTCGAAATAATTTTGAAAAGGGTTGCCACCTGCCCAAAAAGTTAAAACAAATTTTGTCAACAAATTAAATTAATTGCTTTAAATTGGAAATAACTCAATGAGCGGTGTAAGAGAGCTTCGTTTCGAACTTTTTTAAGGAGGGTTGCCACCTATTTGGAAATTCAAATTCAATTTAAATTACAAATTAAATGAAACATTGTAATATGGGTTTAAATACGCCTAATTTCCAAAATATTTTGGAAGAGGGTTGCCACCTTTGTAGAAATTCAAAATTTAATATTTAAGTATATTTAGGTATGTGTATATTTAAAGGAGGAAGGCTAAGAAAGCTTCACTTGGAAAACAATTTTAAAGGGGGCTGCCACCTGCTTAGGAATTCAAAACAAATTTAATTGAAAAGTTAAATAAAATATTTCGGTATGGCGGTCAGTTGAGAGGGATATAATTAAGCATAATTTTTAAAATACTTTTGAACGTTAATTTATTAAATATTTGTGAAAGGGTTACCACCAGTATAAGTGTTTAAGTAAAATTTTATGAGAGAGGTTAACTGAAATATTGCAATGCGGATGTCTAAGCAAACTATTTTAAAAGTCAAATTTAACTTAGTCTTACATTTCCAAAATTTATTAAATAAACTTTTTCCGTAAAATGAAAACCCAACTTAGCATAGATAGGAAATTAAAATTTATTCTTACATACATATGATGACAATCTAGGAAAGATAAGATGTTCTTTATACTGAAACGGATGAATTAGTTAAAATTTGCCAGCTGAGTAATAGCCTATTTCCACTAAGAGCTTAACTGCAATTAATAGTTGCGGTAAGTTCCAGGAATTTTAACATGGGGGGATCGGCAAGGTTTATTTTTTCTTTTTTTCTTTTTTGACTTTAGTTTGCTTGTACTTAATATGTATAATTACCCTCTTCGAGCTGTAAACTCAGTTTCCTAATAGGCATAAACTGCAGTTAAGGCTTAGTGGAAATGAAGTATAATTCGTTAAACGCGTTTTTTTTTTAAATTTATTTGCATAAATATAAGTAAATCATAATTTACAAAAATTAAAGACTTTCAAATTAGCACCGTCTGATAATAAACGTCACATAATTTGTTACGAGCCGCCGGGGAAGTGTATATATAAATACCAAAAAAGTATAATCCATTGCGCTGATGTTGGCAGCCACTTGCCCAAGTGAACGTACAAATATATGTACATACGTGCGCAAGCGCAGCCATCATCATTTGTAGCAACAACTAATGCACGTACTAAAAATTTGTATAAAATACAGCTGCATATGAAAAACGGCTTAAAAGTTATTCAATTTGCAATTGGCATCCAATCAGAACGGCAGCCAGCTAATATTTTCATACATATTTAGGTAGATACAATACATAGTAAGCATATTGAGTACACATACATATTTATGTATATATATTTTATTTTTATGTGCATAACTGCACCGTTTTGTATTTGAATTTCTTGGGTCCACTTTGGCTGCTGGCGCTTTGTATTTATATTTATTTATTTTAATTGAAGTTGTTTTTTCTTCATCAACTAACGACCGATTAGTTACTCGCCTGCTGGCTGAAGCAATTGATTGGTCCATTGCTTCCATTCAGCTAATATGTAGTTGGTCGCTTGACTTGGGCTGTTTGTTGTGGTTTAGCAGTTAACCACAAGCACTGCACCACATTTCAAGGCAAGCGAGACATTTTATGTCGTTTCTTTGTGCTTTGCTTTGTTTTCCTTCGAACTTCTAAAGGTGTGCATATATTTGTGTATAAGTATATGCATGTTTGTACGTACGTATGTCTATGATTTATTCTTTCCAATTAAACTACAATGAACTCTCAAGCTTGTCAATAAGAACTAAACTATTTCGTTGCTATTAATATTTTTATGAGCTTGCCATTATAGTTCTTTTTTGGATTCAACTTTCAATAAAATACCGATATAAATATTGTAAGTTTCAAAGCACATATTTAGACCACAAGCATCACAACGTAAGGATACGTTGGAGTTTATTAATTCATCACAGAAGATTTGCAATGTTTAGTACGTCTTTCACTATTGGCTGGAAAAACCATTTAGCGATAAAATATGCTTTTTAGGCTGAACAGAAAAAGTGCACTAGTTTTAGAACCCTGAGCTAGACAAAACTAAAATTGACACTAAAGGTAAACTTGACAAGGGATTACGAAAATTCGTTAAACATTTTTTTTTTAATAAGGACTCATAGAGTAAACCACCCTTAGCGAGAAAACCTATGCCCTGCCAATTGTCTACCGCTGCTTTCTTTAGTCTTTTCTAGAAGTTCCGCTTTCAGGGAGCATGCTGTTAAGGATCAATATCAGACACTCCTTTCTGTTAGGAAGCTTTAGCAGAAAACAACCCATTGCAGATAGTTGAAATATTTGGATTGAAAAAAAAAATTCAGTAGGGTTTACGCCTTACAGCTCGGTTTTCAATTAAGTTCAGGTATGCCTGAATAAGTGCTACCTCTTTGGTATATGCAACTATCCAATTGTTGTATTCAAAGCTGTATTATTTTACTACGCCAATTCTTATGCAGATAATGTGGCCTACCTAATTAGAAAAGATTTCATGTCGGTACTGAGCGTTGTAGAATCTTTACATGATGGCGCCCCAAAACTGACGCCGGGTCAGGATGTGAAGCTATATCGAAAGGAAATATTCCCGCTAACTATTTACTTTCAAACTAGTTCGACAATGCAAGTCTCGAATAAATTGTGTTGGAAAACACAACGAGCTTGTCTTACGCTGGATGTCAGTAACTCGGGAGTACCTCGTAAAGAGTTGTCCGACCATTGGCTGGAGAACGCTCAGACCAACTATTCCTTGGTCTGCTAGTAGTTATAGGACTCCCACCTTCGGCTATCGAAGTTGCTGTCAGAAACTGGGGGAATATTTTGCTCAGCAATGACTGAGAGGCTTCGAGGGGCTACGGGTGGACATCATGTTGCTCTCAACCTCAGAATGTCTAACAATAGATTTGCTTTCATTGAGCACACGGGTTTGCAGACAACTTGTGGGATTACTGACTGTTCACTTCCCGCGGCACAAAAAGCCCTTTCCGCCATGAAATGGATGAGTCGACGAAACACATTTGGCAGAGATGTGTTGAGAGACGAAGAAGACACCAACTCTTGCATGTGTAGGTTGTGTCATGAAGAACGGGAAACAAAAGAGCATTATGTGCCACTGTGAAGCTTTCAATAAGACCAGATTTCTCTTCCTAGGTTAACGATATGAAGTAGATGGAATTCTGGAGCCAACTATAGGCTCTAAATCCAATTTAATAAAAATCCAATCTAATAGTAGCACTCCAGAATGTCCCTTGCTCGTGCTAAACAATCTTATATTGCTAATGCGAGAATCTTACAAGGTATGCCTTCTTTACCACCAGCTTCACCAGCCTTAGAACAAATTAAATTGCGAAATACTAACAGTACCGGAAAAAGTATTGGAACACACAATTTTTCACAATATATGCAAACAATTTTAAATTCAGTTTTTCGACTAATCTGTATCGTCACTACACACGAATAAAGGCGCGCAAGTGTTTTGACAGAGAAAAAAGGCGCGTAAAAAAATTTTGCGAAAAAAGATGCGTTTTTTTCGGCGTCAACTTTTAATTAGATTGGCGCTTACACATATGTTAGTGTTTGGCCGAGCTTCTCCTCCGACTTGTGGCGTTGGCCTTGCTCTTGTCACACAAAGCGGAGGGACCTACAGTTTTACGCCGGCTCCGAAGGGCGATTGTATTTTTATGAGAAGCTGTTTTTCATAGCAGAAATACACTCGGAGGATTGCCTTAGCCTGCCGAGGGACGACCGCTGTAAAGAAAAAAACCTTTTTTCTATAATTTTTGCGATGTTGCTTTGAACCCAGGTGCTGATGAGTGAAAGCGCGCACTGCTTACCACTACACCACAGCGGCTGACATTTTTTACATACAAACTATTAAAAAAAAAAAATGTTTATGGAAGAAATGCTTTAAAAAAGTGCAAAAATTAAACGGTAAGCCCTAGATACTTCAAACTTGCACTTTATTACACTAAAATTTGATGGGCTACAAAACTGCATACTCAAGAAAAATCTAAAATTTTTTTTAAAAAGTTGAAAATTTTCATGAAGATTTATCGAATTTTTCTGAAATTTGCATAAAGTTAAGAAATTATATTTTTTTGGGTTTTTTTTTGTAGTATGAACCATATTTTTACAAAAAATTAGCGGAAACAATTAAAATAAAAATTGTTGCATATATTGTGGAAAATTCTTTGTGTCAATATTTTTTGCCGGCAATATACATGAAAATTTAGTTAAACTTTTAACCGTCTTGACATACATATGTATATGTATGTATGCAAATAAAACAGTAGCCAAATAGTAATTTATCAATGTTCTACCAGCAGCCAAGTTCGTTGCTTAAGTCTTTCATTTGCTTACGTACTGCAACGGCGCGCCGCGCATGTAACCTTTGTCACAAAAAATGCATACATAGGTACATATAACTGCCGTCGGCTGCAAGCTACCAATGTTGTTTATTTTTGGTTTGGAAAAATTCAAATTTCTCACGCTAATAAATAAACACCTCCACCTACTTCGCTACCCCCCCCTTTATGCCGCACTGCATCTTTTCAACTCATAATCAACGCTCTACATCTCGTTGCTATCGTTGCACACTTTTGAACTGTTGTCGCAGCCTACCAGATTTTTTTATGTAGACTACAATGTATGCATTTAAGTTTATGCTTTATTTGTATAAAAAATTTTACACGCATTGCATATTTCCGACATTATGCAACTTTTCATGATCAAGTCATGTCGCAAAGCAACGACGTAGTAAAACATTTGTAAATTAATATTTATGTGCATATCTATGTATGTGAGTGTACGTGAGTGTAAAGAGGGTGGCAGGCAAGTGGGTAGGTGGGTAGGCGAGCATGTTTAGCGCTTAGCACTACAACAACAAATGTGAATGAATGAATGACTCAAATCGAGTATTCAGTCGGTTTTTTTCTTTTAATTCGAGTAGTTTTTAAGCTTAGTATTTTTACTGCTGGTTGCATTGTTTGTTTATTTTGAAATGATGCGATTTGAGTTTTTGTCAAAAAATAAAACAATAATAAATTTTAAAGAGAATTGAGATCAAAAACAAAGTTGCAGCAGCTGCGTTTTTTTTTATCTTCAAGTGGCTGTTGAAGTTGTTTGGGTGCATATTGCAGCACGTAGCTTCTGCCACTTGTATTTAATGACGTTACTGTTGCAATTACGAAAATACAAAAAAAAAAAAAAATTTAAGTCGTACTTTGGTGTCAGTCAAGCGCAGTTCGTGTCTTGTACTAAAAATGCACTTGTATTTCGGTTTGCCTTATCTGCTGCTTTTGGGGAGATTTAAGTGCAATAAAGAAGTGGTGACCACGAGGCAAAAATTTAAGTATATATGCACTTACGCATACATATGCACATACAAACAAACAAGTAAAAAGCTTAAAGTGCACTCAAATTACTTGAAGAGAAAGTCGTTTTGAAAGCCCTTCTTAAGCCCCAAAACTGCAGTCGACCAACTTTGCTGCACGCAATTGCATCGAATGACTGCACCAGCCTGCATTTTAATTCATTTAACAGCCCACTTTGTTGTTGCTGTTGCCACATTTGCGATAACTCACTTGTCGTCCGGCTCATTTCTGCACGAATTATGACCGGATTTTCTACTTCTTTTGCTCAACTTTTTTCTTCGAAGGGATTTTACCATAACCAACATAACAAACAAAAAAAAAAAAAAAAAAACACAATGTAGACATTTGCTGCAGTCGAGTCATTTTAATTGACCCACAAAACTTTGCACTGTCCTTTTTATTGTCAACAACATGCATACATGTGTTTGTACGTGCACTAGGCGACAAATGAAAGTGTACACACTGTTCTAATATAATATTCACAATTATTTGCATGAAAAATTTTTTGCATTAATTATTTATGAAAATATAGTGCATTCTATAATATAAACTAGTCAACGTTTCAAACTTTATATAAAGTTCACAAAAATTAAAAAAAATCAGCAAAATTTTAAACTTTTTATTCAGAATTTCTAGAAAATTTTCGAGTACTTATGTAGTTTGTTGCCCTTCAATTTTAGTTAAATAAAGTGCAAGTTTCAACCGGCTAAAAAATCGCTTTGATTTCTGAGAATTTTTTTTGAGACTGCTTTTGCATTTTTTTTTTATGTAACAAGTGCAATCTACAAAAACTGGCGTTGATTTTTTGAAATATATGAAAATATGAATTTTCGCAGTGTTAAAATAGCTGGTTGTGATTTAAAGTATTCTAAACATTTATTTAAGTTTTTAAAGTTTTCGACATACAACAATACGACACTTACGACACCGTCGTTCAATGGAAAAAATTGCAAAAAACCCGTCACCAAAAAAAAAAATAAATCTCAAAAATCACTGGGATTTTTTAGCCGCTTGAAACTTGCATTTCATTAGACTAAAATTGTATCGGCAACAAAACTGCCTACTCGAAAATTTTCTAGAAATTCTGAGTAAAAATTTGAAAATTTTTAAGAAAATTTTTTGAATTTTTGTTAATTGTATATAAAGTGTGTGTGGTTTATATTATAGAATGAACTATATTTTCGTAAATAATTAATGCAAAAATTGTTTCATGAAAATAATTGTCAATATTAAATTAGAACAAGGTGTACACTTTCATTTATCGGCTAGTGTATATATAGATGTGTTTACTTGCCTGCGTTGCATATGCGAAATCAGCGATTACACTTGTGCAGGCAAGACGCATTCGTGCTGTGCTCTTACCGAGTGACACAATTAACGAAATGCAGATAAATATCGGACGGAATAAAATGGAAAAGAAAAAGTATTTGTAAGGTGGAGTGAAAATAAAAAAATAAATAAAACAAAAAACAACCAAAATAAAATAATACAAATATACAGCGTTTTCTAAATAAATGTATCTCCGAATAAGCTGAGTACTTTAGCATCTTAAGCCTCTGCCTGCGCTGATGATATAACACTTATAATTATATATTATAGAGGGGGCTTTTTAGGTTCCCAATATGAACTTATTCTGAGATACCCGAAATTGGTAGAAAATTGAGCATCTATATGCATCATATCCGCGCGAAAGTGCTGCCATGTTTGTACGAAAAATGGTTTTTGGCCCAGATTAGAGGAAGATTAATATTAAATTATTAAAGAAAACACTGAAAACCGGGATTTAATCTGTAGAAATATTAAAAATAGGAACACTTTGCGTCCCGACTTTTAAAAAATATTCAGCGGGAAAATTTTCTCAAAATCGGTACTGTACCGCCAAAATTGCTACGAATGGTCACCGTATACATAACCTTAGTTTGACAATTTTCTATGCACAGCCTCACTAAGGATTTTGGACGTTTATCGATCTGCCCTTCCAACAAGCATGTTGCGAGGCCAAAAGCCTCTGAACAGGAAAAACGCCCTTCTCTACAGGTTATCCAAGAAAGAGAAGATACTAAGTGGCCTTAGATTCTTAGCGGTTGGTGAGACCTATTTGGTATGAAAGTAACAATCTGAGGTCTCCAAGGTAGATGAAGATATATTTGATTTAAAAACACTTTGATTGAAATGAATCTGAATACTCCGCTGTGTATAGTTTTTAACTTTCCATACATTTTCATTGCAAACTTTTAAGCAGCGGCTGCCCTCCTCAAAAAAGGCGCAAGTCATAACACCAACGCCAAATTATAATGGTATTAAATTCGCCATTTAAAAATTGGAAACAAAAATTAGGTCAAAAATTTATTTTGCAAGCTTAAATTGCTGATGCCAGCGACTATTTTGAAATTTCTCAACAAAATTCCCCGCCATGTCCACGAAAATTGCAACGTACTTGACCATCAAACCTCCGCACTGGTCATATGCAAAATCGCGACAATGTCAAATATTCAGCACTGCAATTGCAATTCCCAATGCACTGAGTTAGTTTGCATTTTGGGTTTGTTTTTTTTTTTTTTTTGTTGGTGGTGGGGAAATCCATGTCTCGCTGCAACACTTTGCCACGACGACTGCACTTGCTGCATAACTTAATCGAGGCAAAGCGTAAAATTGCAGTAAATTGATTGACATTTATAAATATGGAACAGAAAAATGTCAGCAGAGGACAAACCCGAGGCGCTTGCGGCTGCAATGCGCCAAACCAACAAATCAGCCAGTCAACACAGTGAGCGAGGGCATAAGCTGGCACACGAAGCCAAGTGCAACAACAGCAGCAAAATATGTACAGATGTGCATGCAACTCAGCGGAAAAAAAGCAACAGGTAGTGCAACCATAATAAAAACAACAACAACAACAACAACAACAACAACAATAAATGACAGTAGCAATGTCAGTTGTGTGTAGGAATTTTTCAAA
>NW_016175111.1:0-10303 GCF_001687245.7 Rhagoletis zephyria
TCAAGGCACAAATAAGTAGAACTTCACAGCTTGACGTTTGCGTACATATGAACCACATTGAGCCAGACGAAAGAGGTTTAAGAAGGCTTTAGCTTGCAAAAATTACGAAGAGGGTGAATTCAAATTTAGTTGAACTAAAATAATGATTGCGTCAAACCAAAAGTTTACGACATCGTATTTGTCATTTTATTACAAATACCTTCATTTTCAATCAGTGATTTGTTCTCATTACATTAAATTAAAATTAAATAAGGAATGTTTATACTCTTCACTTATATCTTGCTAAATATATCCAATTTTTTCTTCTGTCTGATACCCATATTGATATACATGTTTTAGTTACCTTATTCCCTTAATTAAATGAATATGATTTTTGAAACATGTGGCAACCCTTCTACGTGTCGTTTAGAAGTAAAGCATTTTCAAAACCACATCAATTGCTACCCATATTGTAATATCTAACTCATTTAACTTATTAAGTAATTTAATAAAATTTGTAAAAGGTGTCAGCCCGTTTCAAAAAAATATACCTTTATTTCACATCTACAGACCAACAAGCCCTGCCATTTAACACCTTACTTTTGAAAATGGAACGAACTACATATGTATGTAGATGTATATATCTCTGTAAATTCTACAAGAACCCAAATTTTCAACTTCAAACTGCATTTGCAATGAAAGTGTGAATGTAATCCATTTACAAATTACATTTTTGAATTTAGCGTCCTTAATTTTACTAAGAAGCGAATTGAGAGCCGTTCATAATTCTATTTTTGCCACATTTTATATGGAAGGGAAGCACTGTGCGAGGGAGTTATTATCAAATGTTGCTAGCACTGTAGAGTATGTGCTAAAATGTTTCAAAGATTCAGCAACATTTTGAGCTTATAAGAAAGCATGCTCTAGCATGAGCATCCTTTAGCACGGGCTAGGTTTTTTATTCATACGGCCCATTGTGTATGCACTTTTTATGAATAACAGTCGATATTTCCCAAAAAGTAACTGGCAAAAATTTTCAACTTGTTCCGAGCCCACTTATGGGTGGAATAAAAAGGATTTATGAGTAAATCTGCCAGTACTTCCCATGAGGTTCCTAAAAATCAGTAGCAAAATAATAAAGCATAACGACGTTTGGATAATTTCTCATTTTTTTATTTTTTTGCTTAAATTTGCGATTTTGTAGTTTATTAATGATTTCACCGAAACATCGATACCGTTAGGGGTACTAATATAGTGTATAGTATACTATATTATATAGTTTTTAGTAGGTTATTTTATTTATACATATACAAACATATATATGTACATATCGATTTATTTAATACTTTTTTATCTATACAATATATCGTATATGTAGGTATATGTACATATGCGTAGCTATCGACTTAAAGGATTCCAATTTTTTTAGTAGCTTGAGAAATTGTGACCGCTACGAATAGACATCCGTGTAGACAGTAGTTAATTTTAATGCAAATATAAATGTATGTGTGCAGACAATATGTGAGTGTATGTATGTATATCGCTTTATAATCTCTATGCTTTTGTTTGTTTGTATATATGTATATAAAACTTCATTGTATTACAATTTTTAAAACAATGCAATATTTTTTAATTTAATATATCGTTTGTAGCGCTACTAACTACACACACTTTGACGTTTGTTATTACAGTAAATATTTAATTAATTTATGTATTCATTACAATAAATGGCATTATTTAAATACATATTATGTTTCTTTAGTTACTTAAATTCATTTCAATGGCCACGTTCGTGGGGTTCTGTGAGTGCGGCGAAGCCGCTTTGTGTAGACGTTCGTTTGGTTTGTTTAACTCTTTCAAGCACTTCACTTACGTAACTATTTATTCAAAATCTTTGAATGAGCTTTATGTTATTTTTGTCATTAAGCTAAGGCTAAAAGTTCTTGCCGCCGGTAGGTATTATTCTTTTGCTAAAACATTTTATTTAAAAGAAAATCTCATATACATAAGTATATATGTATACTTTTTTCATTATTTATACAAATGCTCACTGTCCGCATATTTTAATGTATGTATCTAATTGTATGTGTAATTGTGTGCAATATTCAACCTTGGGTATTAAAATCCAGACCTATTCATTTTGAAAATATATGTATGTATATGAAATATAAAATTGGAAATAAAATTATAACTGAAAACAGAATTTTGACTATATACACATATGCAGCAGGACGCTTACGCTCTTTAAAAAAAAATCGGTTCTACAAATCATAAAATTTGGTCTTACCAAAAAATTTTCCTCAATTACATTCGTGAGCGTTGAGCTGTACGTTCTACTAGTCATTCCATATGAAAACGTCTGCAAATACAAAAAATCGTCGCAGACCTATTATAGATTTTGTTGTAACTTTGAGGGACTCTTCTTTAGGGTTCCAAAGAACAAAATTTACGCAAAATTAAGTTCTTAGAAACGCTCGCTTCCCCATGTCCGAATCAAGTTTTAAAAATCGCCATTTTTATGCTCTAACAAATTTAATTTAATTTAAGATTACTTGTTTTTTACTTACGTTTTGTGAATTTTAGTCGACTCTAGCGTTTTGACTGTTTTGAGTAAGCAGCTTATGCTACTCAAGAATTAAATGTGCGTATTATAGACGAGTCGACCCGATCAGCTCACTTCTTATTGAAGAAACCTAAGCTTGAAGTTGTGAAATTTTTAAAATTCGCAATATTCAGGTTACGAAATGAACGTATTGCCTGCTATATATAAATATAAAACTTCAATTTTTATGTTAAGTACATGTGCAAGTGGTTTTTGTATAGCCGAAATTGCTCTAATTTTTCTATTTATTAATCCACTTAAAAAAAAGAGAAGGCTATCAATTCGTCGGAATATTTTTTTTTTATGTATGTTACGGCATAACTTTGGACCGCGTCAACCGATTTCGATAAATCTTTTTCTATCGGAAAGGTGGTGCGTCAAGGGTGATCACATACTAATTTGGTAATTTTACGCTTAATGTGTCCATAACTTTATTGAAACTAAAGAAACTCTTTCACATTCACATTTATTTTGGATCGTAATTGATTTCAATGCCTCTGTTAAACGATCGAATAAAAAATAAAAACTGAGATTAAAGGACGAGAAGTTGAAGAAAAAGGCAAGATATAATCTCTATTTACAAAAATAAAATAGGACAACGTTGTAAAATTATAAAATTAGGAAAATTTTTGCTATATAAAAACCACTTGCACATGCACTTCACATGAAAATAACAAAACGAGCAAAATTTTACAATATCTTGAAAACCGTTCCATTTTCATAATGTGAGGCCATCATAATTTGATTCAGCAGAAAATTCTACATAGGATTGATGTATCGAACGCCACACAGTGGGAAATTTTGTAAGGAGGTGCGGAATTAATTAATAACCGCAATAAAACTTAGGGAGGAAATAGGAGAAGAGAATGAATTGTGTGGAAAACGGGCTAAATCTGACAACAAAAACGCCCACTTATAAAATAAGTGTAATTTTAAGAAATATGGAGGCGCGAAATTGATTTATAATTTGATCAAAAATTAAGGTATCTCGATAAAACTTAGGGAATAAGTTAATAAGGGAATAAGTTAATAAGACCAAGAATGGATGCTGTAGAAAATTGGCAAAATCGCATAATAATCACGCCCACTTTTCATATATTATTATATAAGAGAGTTTTTCCAAATATTGATATTTTGGTCGTTTCAAGTAATGGTTTCTACATATCATTATGGTCAAACCAGGAATCATACAATTATTAAATGTATAAAAATTCATATTTAAAACAAGTTATATCTACAAGGCCATCAAATATTTAGCCAAACTCACAGATGTCAATTGTTCTGGTTAAGAACGCATATGTATTTATGTTTATGTATATACATATGTATTTAAAAACACTTTTGGAGGCCAGTTTTCTAAAGTTTAGCTTTTTAACTATGTACTACATTATATGTGATATCAGTCACTGTATAATATATTTTAACCAAATAGTTTTACAATGCCACCTCCAAGTATATACATTTATGTACATTACTGGGGAAGCATCGATGGTACATCGATGTTTTGCTTTGAAAACATCGAAAGCATCGATGGTCACAAACATAGATTATTTTCCAGCTCTATGTTGGATCTGTCACTTCCTCAATCTCTGGTAATGCACCACAATCTGTAATGGTGGACACCGTAAAGTGATTTGCCAGCCAATCTTCGTAGCTTTCTTAGAAAACAGAAACTTTTTACATAGTGATCCGTATAGCCATTTTTTTTACTTAAGAGAAAATGTCGGCCAATTCGCTAGATATTCGCTTTAGAAGGTCCGGTTCTAGATCCTGGTGCTTCTGTTTAAGTGTTTCAACGCACTAATGAACATCCCAATTGATTGAAATGGCCACATCACTTAATTCCGTATAAGTAATGCTGAAAGTGGCCAAGATTTCGAAAAAGATTTCCTTTTAACAATTTTAAAAAGATTTCTTAAAAACTCAAGAGGATATGCACGAATGATTTTATTGTTTTTTAATAAAAATATCTTTGGAAAATTACCTGACCTGGGCTCGAATCGTCACATACGATATCGTAAATATTACTCGTCACGTAAAAACACATTTTCGGATTATTTGTTTCGTTATTTTATGGCCTTATAACAATTATATTCAACAATTTTTATTGAGCTTGAGGCCGTTTTAATAAAAAACTTATTGTGGAAAAGCAACAATAATTAAAAAAAAATGGTAGAAGTGATAGCTATTTCGGAAATCGCCACATTTTCTCATCGGGCTTCTTTCAGTAGGATTCGAACCGACGATCCCACTGACTCTGGCTAAGTTCGCCTTGCGAATTCTTGTTGCTTTTTTCCACTATATATCTATATATATAATACGCGAGGGATTTTTTGTGCAGCATAAAAGATCTGTACCGTTCGCCCGATTTTCAAAAATGACATGTCAAATTAAAGTGCTTGGTCTGTAGATGTGCAATAAGGTTTTACTTTTTCGAAAAGAGTTACCACCTGATAAAAAATTGCATCAATGCCATCAGATCCACACCGTTCGTTCGATTTTCAAAAGTGAGATGTCAAATCAAAGGACTCTGACTTTGGGTGTGCAATAAGGTTTAACTTTTTCGAAAAGACCACAACCTTTTAAAAAATTAAGTTCGAAATAATACGCGAAGGCATTTTTTGTTCCACTTCCGTTCGTTTGATTTTCTAAAATAAGGTGTCAAATTAAAACTCTTGGACTGCAGATATGCAATAAGGTTTTACTTCTTTGAAAAAAGTTGCCACTTTTTAAAAAATTTTATTCAAATTATCTAAAAAAAGTCAATTATTACATAATGCGTATCAGTGGAAAGTGTTTTGAAAATATTTGTTCCTTAACTTAACTATAGGAGGGTTGCCACCTGTTTAAAAAATTAAATTTAATTTGAATTAAGAATAGTAATTAGGAAACGAAAGGGGCTTCAGAAGGTGGCCGTTTGAAAATATTTTTATTTGAAGAGGGTTGCCACCTTCTTGCAATGTCGAATTTAATTAACTAATCCAAAAATTATATAAAATAATGATGTGAAACGAAAGAATATTAAGAAGACTTTAGTTTGAACACACAAAATATTTTTGAGGTCTTGGCAGAGGATGCGCTACTGCGAAGCCAGCCACATGATGAAATAGGGTTCCATAACTACTGGGAATATATTCTTTCGAATAAACCCATAACAAACAGAAAAAATTAGTTTAAGTTAATTTTTATAAATAAATAATTTTTTTTGTTATGGTCATCAGATCTTTAATGTGAAGGTCGTCAGATCAGCACCGTCATTCTAAATGTGCATTAAGGTTTTATTTTTGAAGTTACGACCTTTTTTAGCAGTGCACGGTGGTTTGAATTTTGATGAAATGAAAAACCGACGCCATGTGAGACCTCTCTTCGTTCAAAAAGGACTGGACGAATTTACTTGAAACCTTTGCAATATTTATTAAGGTTTGTGAATAGTGTTGCCATCTGTTTAAAATGTTAAACTCAATTTTGGCGTCTTAACGCCATGCGGGTTCACTAGTTTCGTTTATTAAGCCAACTACAATCAAGCGCAGCTGTTCCAGTGCTATTTAAACTTGATCATGTGGTTGTTGGTTTGGTTTTGAAAGAAGTCTGATGAGGAAATGTGATGGTTTCCAAAATAGCTATCACTTCTACCATTTTTTCAAATTATTGTTGCTTTTCCACAATACGTTTTTCTTTAAAAACGGCCTCAAGTTCAATAAAAATTGTTGAATATAATTTTCGGATTATAACATACGTGAACGTATGGTTTTCGATCCGTGAATGGTTATTACGATTCGAGCCCTGGTCAACTGTCCAATCTTAAGTTCACGTGTTTCGACTCTTTTTTGTGTCGTTTAAAAAATTTCAGTGTTACTCGCAGGCACATTTTCCAATTGAACATAACTCTTACAAAAATTTACCGATTTCAACCATATTTACTTTAAAATGTTAGAATTTGCGCAACGTATTGAATAAAAAATTTTACTTTTAAAAATTGTTTATCAAGCAATGAAAGAGTTGTAATATTTTGGAACTAAACAAAGCTTTAACCCTTGCTTTAATAACCCTACTGAAAGTTGCTGAGGAGATACCTAATACGCCTGTGAGACGTAGCATGGGTGCTTGCCTCAATTTTATGGTAATAAACATTTTTTGAATGTCTTCAAAGTTGTGGAGTCTTTAAATATTTATTTATTATTTAAATTCATTTTATTTAGAAATATTCTTCATTTAAAATGAAAATGCCATCGATTTCAACCATCATTTCCAGAAAGGGAAAGCGAAAAGTTTAAAAATCATACTTCTCCGGTTGTGTTTTTTGCTTAAAAATTACTTGTTGACATCAACAATCGCCTGCTGTAAATGAGCTTTCTACTAATCGCTTTCCAACTATCGTACAACTTTTCATTTGACTAATCGCCTGTGAAAGTTTAATCATAATAAGCAGGAACCGAAAATAACCATTATACGGTCTTACAAAGTTTTGTGAGCACATTGTAAATGTGTGGACAATTCTTGAAATAAATCTGAATAATTTTTTCTCAGGTTTCGCGGATTTTTGATTATATCTGGGTCATGCATATTCTGAGGTATCAGACAATATTCACTGCCGGAACAAAGTATTGGCACAGCAAATTTTTCACAATATGTGCAACAATTTTTATTCTAATATTTTTCCGCTAGTTTCGTATAAAAATACAGTTCATTCTACAACAAACAACATGAAAATATAATTCCTAAACTTTATGCAAAACTCGCGAAAATTCAGCAAATTTTCATGAAAAATTTCAACTTTTTAATCAGATTTTTTAGAATTTTTTTGAGTATGCAGGTTTGTAGCCCATCCATTTTATTATAATGAAGTGCAAGTTTTAACTAGCTAGGAATCACCGTTGATTTTTAGCAATTTTTTCACGCAGTCTCTTCCATGCAAAAAATTTTATTCGAAAATACTTCATATGGAAAAAATGCAAAACACCTTCAACAAAAAAATCTCAAAAATCAACGCCATTTTTGACTAACTCCGAACTTGCATTTTTTACTAGAATTTAATGGGCTGCAAAACTGCGTACTCAAAAAAATTCTAAAAAATCTGATTAAAAAGTTTAAAATTTTGATGAAAATTTGCTGAATTTTCGCGAGTTTTGCACAAAGTTCAGGAATGTATTTTTATGTTTTTTGTTGTTGCATGCGCCATATTTTTATACAAAATTGGCGGAAAAATATTAGAATAAAAATTGTTGCATATATTAAGAAAAATTTGCTGTGCCAATACTTTGTTCCGGCAGTGTAAATGTAAAAACGAATCTCCTTCTCTCAGACATGAAAATTCACTTAATCCTGAGACACATTTAAATTAAATTATTGAAAATTAAAAAAGCACAACAAGAAATTAAGGCTTGTTTATATTTAAGGGCCACAATTTTTAGCATTATACTTGCTTTTCTTCGATTGCCTGGTATTACTTTGAAGTTAATAAAAAAAATAATCGACAAAATAATCAGTTATTAGTTTTCTTATTGGAAATAAAGTGGGCAGCATTTTTAATGTAATGTCCAAATTGTTTAAACTTTTTTTAGATGTTCTTTTAATATATAGTTTTATAGCCCATTAAATTTTAGTATAATAGAGTACAAGTTTTAAGCGATTGCAAAAATAGCGTTACTTTTTTTTAATTTTCTTTGAAAACGGTTTTACGCATTTTCTTCCATAAGGAGAAAGTGTAAAAAGCCGTCAGCATAAACAATATTAAAAATCAACGCAATTGTGCAGTAGCTTAAAACTTGCACTTTATTATACTCAAATTTAGTTTTCGCTTAAAAAGTTTATTTTAAACTTAAAAGATATTTAGATTTTAAATTAAGTTTTCATTTTGCACAAAACTTTGTATACTTTGCAACTATAATACCTAATTTCTTCACAACGAATGGGATGTGAAAATAAAGTCAAAAACGTGAAATAATGTTTATAAAGAACGAGTATTAAATAAAATAAATTTAGAAATATTATTTCCACAAAATGCAATGCGTTTCAGAAGTGGCGGATCCATAAATTTCCAAAAAATCACGTTTAAAAATTCGAACCGAGCAAATATACATGTTTAACCAATTCCCGAAAATGAAGACCAAACAAAGTTTTGGGTTTATCTTCTGCGGAGCAGAGGTTAGTCTCAATTCAAGAATTTGCTCCAACCATTTTAAAAAAGATTATTGTCTCCACAAAAAAGTTATCCACCTCAAATTGAACTTAACCACATCACTAACTATTGCTGTCCACACTGCGATTTGAAGATTCTAAAGCAGTGCAAATGTAGAGAACAATGTTCAGACCCATAAAACTCAATTCAGCTCATTACCCAATGAAACTGTCGCGTAACTAACACTATATAATATGCACTCTATATTATTTGCACGTTGTACAACCAAATTGGCATGGACTCCAATGACGGAATGCAAAGTTTAGGAGTAATCGTTAGTGTGATGTTGTAATACATAAATGCTAAAATAAATGAGACTACCCATTGTCCAGATTACAGCCTGCAATGCATTGAGCTACTGTATGTACATTAGGCCATATCCCAAAAATATCTTAATTATTCAAATCAACTCCAGAATCTTCACATCTGTAGTAAATGAAAATGTTGTGGAGTGCTCAAACAACGTTTATAATTTCACTGGCTTTGGGCGGTGAGTAATACAGCTCAAGATGAATTTCTTATGACTCTTCACTTATCTGAAAAAGATCATCAAACATGTCCCTAAATCTCCGCCTTCCAACTTCCGCATCAGCAATCTGGGACTCGTTCTCCTTTTCAAGCAATAACATCGCGGCTATGGATTTAATTTTTATAATTATGTTTCCACTTAAATTAAGAGCAAACGAAATTTTATTTTTAAATTACAGTGATGCTAGATATATTTAGCTATTTTAAAATATTTACAAACTTTATCTTCATAAGCTGCTATAGTTTGGTGGCAAATATTTCTTTGTTTTGTTTCGATTTCACACATTCCTAGGCAAACAGCTGATTTCGAAAGATGTTTTCTCTCTTCCTCTTCTTCTTTCGATTCGATCGTAACTCAGAATACCCAAGTTCGATTCTTGCGGAGCGGAATGCGAGAATGTAATCGAAATGCAGAATAGGGCTGATTATTTCGTTTTTATAATGTTAAGATGTTTTTCTCCTCACCATTAAGAAGATCTAAAAAAAAAATTCTATTTAACCATGATGAAATTTTATGTTAGAATCAGGAAACTTCTTGAATCCCGTAGTCCGAATTAGCATATTCTAAGTTTCCACGAAAATTCGAAAAAGGTTGTAAACTTATTAAAACATGAAACCATTTGTTATTAAAAGTTATTATGCTACCACATAAAATCCTTAGCCAGGTCGTATACAGACTTTTTTGTCACTTTTAGAACGGTTCCACGTGTACAAGTCGAAAATCCTATAATAACCCAGTCAAGTTAGCTCAAAATAAATAAAATAAAATAAAAACTTTTTAATATAAAAAGTAGAAAATAATATTTCTCAGTCACATAAAATATGTTTTGATAACTTTTGATTTTGAAATTTTAGTAAGTCATTATAAACAATTTATGAAATTGAAAACTAAAACGTTGAGCGCATGCAGTACAAAGAATTAGATTTAATTGACAAGTGTCAAACTACATAACATAGACCAAAAATGTCTACAGCGCAAGTACAAAATTTGAGATCGATTTTAAGCGATCGTTATT
>NW_016175112.1:0-517 GCF_001687245.7 Rhagoletis zephyria
CGGCCAAAATCGCTTAGGCGGTTACGGCGCCAAAAAAGAAGAAGAAGAACGTAGGCCCCCGGTGAGTCTCCCGTGAACCCCTGGGGGCCCACCTGGACTACTTTGGGAATCACTGCTCTAGGCTCATTCCATAATGACGGGTGTGACATTTCAACTTACATTTTGATGCACAAAAATTTGGCACAGAACCTGTTATTTTTAAAATTTGTCTTCTGTGAAAGTATGATGATTAAATAATTTGTCAGAAACTCTCAGTCCTATCGGAAAGTGATGTATATATGGTTTATGGAGAGTTTTATTAGCTTTGATCTGACATCTCATTTTGAGATTGTTAAATTGGTTCGTAAGATATACGTGATTAAGTGGAAACACTTTTTGTTTTAAGCTGAATAACGGTAAATTGCAAATATCTCGAAAACGTATCCATAGAAAAAAGATTAACTCGATTTTCGGAATCACCGAGCAATTCTACATAGAAATTTGATAATGGCGTCTGGAGAACAAAAACCAAACTAAA
>NW_016175112.1:7232-10302 GCF_001687245.7 Rhagoletis zephyria
CCTTTATACGTTTGCCGTGGTCGTCATCAGAAAATGGGGGTCTCATCCGAGGCTGTTTTTTATTTTTCATTGGGCGGGGTTTTAACGTGGCGGGACCCAAACCCAGCGCACGCGAAGTTTTACGCTTTCTCACTTTAGCTCGCTCCCAAACGGGTGTTTGGTTGCTACCCAGAGGATACGTGGATATAAATATCCGGACGTTGTGAGCTGCGGTTTGTTACTTGCAGAAAAACAAAAAACTCACAATAAATCTGTGCATGTGCAGATACTTCGCCAAATATAAAAAATACGAAGTCGCAACGTTGCAAAAAATTTAAGTTTACTGAAGTTGTCTGTTTTGCCGATGTTAACTTTAAAGTTCTACATTTTTTTTGTATCCAGCAAAAACGTGTAATTTCATCTCGAGATTGGTAATTGGTACAAACTTTCATTCTTTTATACAAACTATCGTGAAAGGAAACAGACCTAATGTGAAAACAGCTGATTCGAATATCGGTTTTGCTGATGTTCGAAAAATCTGAATCAGATAGAATTTCGCCATACCAAATGAAACAGGTATCGGTTTTCATTTCCGATAAAAATCAATTCCGAGTCGGATTCTGCGACATATCTGTATATTTATATGTAAATATTCATAAAAAACAACCTGCCGCGAGCTACATGTCATACATACTTATCCCTTTCACAATTGACATCTCGTAGGACACCGCCAAGTTAGAAATACCAGTCGCTAACATTTAAAAACGAACGTGAACCAGGTGGGCTGAAACGTAAACTGCTAGCATACTAAGTCACAACTAGTAGCATTACCTGCAGGGTTTCTACAAAATGTGTGTAAGCGCAGTAGACCGCGCCTTCTTTGTTTATTGTTTACGGACAGCCGTAGCGACTTTTACTTAAAACGCCGGAGTCGATTTGCCAAAAGTAGCGAAAACTTTTAATTAGCAACACAGAATCGTTTCGTTTTCTTTCTTTTGTATTGTCCTTATGCCTGTTACACCTTCTACAACTCTTTTTAGCCATTGTTTGGCAAAGGAAAGGTGCCGTCGGCAATTTTGTTTGGGAATGAAATGGATGCGAAAAAAAGCATCGTTCTGCACGGTAGTCAATGGAAGTTTATTTTTAAATTGACTTTTCATTTATTAACGCATTTATTTATGTACATATCGCACGCGATCTTCAAAAGTGACACAAATCGAAATTTTGCAGTTTTGAAGTATGGCGCTAAAAGTGTACACAGATCTTTTATTTACATACTTTTCAGCAAGAGCTGGAGCAAATTTTTTTATAATTTGTTGAATAAACCTTTCCTTTGTCGATATGATTAGTATGTGTTAAGAAATAGTTTTTCGGATTTTCTGACAAACGTGTAATTTTGAGTTGTGCCACTTTTGAAGATCCTGTGCGATATGTGTATATGTAGATAGGCGTAGGCATTACTTATGTATGCGCATACATATTTACATATTTATGTACAATTATACCTGTATGATAAGGTAGGCCGGTTAAGATAATTTATTCCGCATGGACTGAGGGGGAATCATAATTTTCGCTTTATTTAATAGCTATTAGCACTTACATTAGCGTGGGCCGAAAATCCGCTTTTTTGGAATTTTGATTGGTAATAGCAAAAATATGGTTAATTATGCTTTAAAATTAATCTCTGTGAAATTTGGAATTTTTTGGTCAATATCCTAGGCTCGCCCAAGTCCATCGAAGTTCAATATGGTTAAAAAAATTAAAAATGTATAAATAAATTAATTAATACATTTTTTACTAAAATTGTAATAATCTTCGAAAGTATTAGTCCTACTTAATTTGGTATATGGACCTTTCTTTGTAGAGAATCGAAGTTAGCTAAGAAAAAAATGTTTGAAGTGAAACTTCTTAGGCGGCGGTATCGCAAAAATGGAGAGTGAAATTTTTAAAACTGAAAACGTTACATGAGTGAGAAGGAAGATATAGGTAGTATAGGGAAGGGCAAAAAAGAAAAAAGCGACCCATGACGGGTACGAGTACCTACATATGTATATATGTATGTTTGAATGCACGTATATATGTATACATATNAACATATATATGTATATGTATACATATATATGTATGTATGAACGAACCCATTGCACACTTCAGCTCTGCCGCTACCCTGCAAACAATTGTGCGACTAATCTCTAACACATTTTTGCGAATTTCTCGGAAACCAATGGAGCTACTAAATTAGTTTTAGTGGCGTTGAAGAACACCTAAAAGACACCTAATTCCAGCATATATCTGGAAAATTTAAAACCTAAATTTAACGATGGGTCAGCTAGGTTTACGTAAACCTAGCTGACCCACACATTTTTGCGAATTTCTCGGAAACCAAAGGAACACCTAAATTAATTTTGGAGGCCCTAATTAATACCTAAAAGACACCTAATTCCTAGCTAATTTTTATTGATTTTTGGCGACTTGGGTCAGCTAGGTTTATGGACGTGCCCGTTTGCTTCATCATAAATATATCCATACAAACATATGTACATATGTACGAATGGATGTAGTTACGCGAAGCACGCTTGCATCCTTTATACATATATTGCTTGGTACCTTGCAAAAAATGGGACTAATCCGGGATGACTCCGGGAGCAATCGCAAAAGAGCATGCGACTAATACCACTTTTGATCTCTTTATATGGAATGAACTGATCGCTTTTGTTCGATCATGTCCTATGAAGAGACTAATTGTTCACCTTTATACCCGAACGGGTATGAAAAGCGACTAGTCACTTTTAAAAAATAAAAATAAAAATTTGCACCAGCTGAGATTCGAACCGGGGTGCTCAGTTTTGTTATGCGAATACTCTCTCTGTGTGCCAACGCCGCACATGCAATTTCATTGACTAAGTGCGTACATATCATTAAATCGTTAATAGTATCCGTTAGAGATGAGTTGGGGACTAATTGATCTCCAATTATACCCATAAGGGATGAGTCGAGACTAATTGACCTCCAATAGTACCCGTATGAGACTAGTTGGGACTAATCAATGCCCAATTGTACCCGATTGAGAGTGATCTCGGAATACTCGCTT
>NW_016175114.1:0-10301 GCF_001687245.7 Rhagoletis zephyria
TGCATTCCATATATTATTAACAATGTGTTTTTTGTGTTTTTTTTTGCAAATACTGAGCATTAATTTTATTTCCGCTGTGGATTTGTTCAACAGTGCATATAAGTAATTAAATATAGTGGACGAATTAGGAATGTTACTATGGAAATAGTACATGCATATGTACTATGTGTTTGTTTAAAATGCAAGTACGCAATTTTGTTTTACGTGAAAATACAACACACTAAACCAAAATTGAGATAGTTGTTGTGCAATTTTGTTTTTCAGATTTACCGCTCTAGTTGATGAGTAATCAAATATGGGAAGATATACATTAGGCTGGGTCGATTTTGTATGGGGGAAAATAAAAGGCATTTGACCGTATTGTAATTGTAATATTATGATGTCTTAGGTCTAAGCCAATTGTTATTGGCCACGAAATATTAATTTAAGACTTATCTTTAGCCCGCGAAATTGAATCAAAGTGTATGAATTTTGAAAATGAAACTTTGGCTTGTAATATCTATGGAATGCTATAATTGTTATAAACAGTGTTAATAAATTTAGTACATCACATTCATTTTTCATTTTTCAATAAGTCTACAAGTTTTTAAGATATTAAGATAAAACTTAGAAAAACTGTAATTTTCCCTAATGAATTTTCAATTCTTCATTACTTCAGCAACCAAGTGAAAAATATAAAAAAGTTAGACGAGATTTATTTCAAACGTTTTAATATTTTCGCATGCTTATATAATATTAAAAGACCATGGACTTGGTCACGCCGATTTGGTCAGTTTTCAAGATCGTAGTGAATGAAGCCAAACATGTATGGCCAAGGAATAGGAGTGTTTAGATATACATAAATATTTTCGTTGATTCCATTATGTGAAAAATTGATTGCAGGTAAATGCATATCCTGGGAAATCCTTTTGAGGGCTCTCCGTTTCGACGATATTGCTTTGCATTCAGCTTGAACGAAAACAGTCACTTCCTGGCACACTTTCCTGTAATCCAGTTCTTTCCTTTAAAAGTCATTTATACAATTAAAGATAATTTTTGTTTTTAGAAAAAAAAAACTGGATATCCACTTAAGTTTTTCGATATAACTTTGGTAAATGTTATTCGATCGCTACGTAATAATTACCAAATTGAAGGCGACACATGAAAAAAATTATTTTGGAGAATTTTTCAAAAATCGTTATAAAAATTCCGTATAACTTAAGTATGTTGTAGAATTTCTTGTCCGTTTTTGTACTTAGTCAGCCGGTGTCGCCAATTATTGCAATATACTGAGTTTGCATACAAATAGCTAAAATGAGTTGCTGTAATAACCAGCCAAGCATGCAACCACTCGTTTAACTAAACCAAGCAAACCTAATGATAGCAGTTAATGGACTCTGAGTCTAGTGTAAACCACATTATAAAGTTAAGCAGCATGAGAGATGATTGGCGCCGGCCGCCGCAGTCGAGTTGTTACTTAATAGTAAATATGTACCTGGTCCAAGAAATGATTCACGCAGCATCCAAATTCTTTAAAAAGTGGTTTTGTAATGCAGCCAGGCCTCAATGCGAAAAGAAAAAACCTCTGAGTGCTTGTCTGGCGTTGGAATAAACTATGGGTCACTTCATGATTGTGACAACAACAAGACACATACCATAAAATGAAGAGGAAAAGCGGCTCAACAGTTAACAAGTGTGGTAGCGCCAAATAATAAAACGTTTTTTTTCAGTTTAGAAGTAAAGTGGTAAATATTTACAAAGTTAGTGTTGCCGTAGTTTCACTAGTATGTATATGGCTTTGTATACACAGGAAGACTGATGAATTTTGATTAATCTGACATGAAAATACTGATACTTATTTCAGCACTTTACGTATATAAGAGCAAAGGTCAAGTGCAATATGTAGATGAAGAAGATTATAAATATAAAGGTAAATATTTATTTAGGTAAATACAATAAATGGTGTACAGGGATTTTGACCTGTGGCATTTGACTGCCATTGTTTATGTAAAATTTGTTCCTGAATCCGAATAAGAAATGAGATATTACGAAAGTAGAACAGTTTTCGAGATATAGCTCAATTTGCGTTTTTCGAGATTTGAAAAAAAGTTATTTCACTAATTTGCCATTATATCCAAATGTAGTTAACCAATTTCGAAGTTCTTTTTATGATATTGAAGGTAGTTAAATATAATATCGCATCAACAGTTAATTTTTTTTATGGATTTTTTTTTTCAAATTATTCCCCCTCGTAAATGTCAAATATTTTTAATTTATTCTTACAAAATTCTAAATTGTTAAAATCTATTTGCACGTGAAACCTTTTTCCATGCACGGTCAAAAATTTGGGTTTAATTTTTAAACCGCGCTGGGACTACCGGCTCTTTTAATCTTTTGTAGTCTATTTTTTAAACCAGTAAATAGTTTTAAGCAATTTTTAATATATTCTGGGTCAAATTTTAGTCCAAAAAGTTCGTGGTTTAAAAATTAAACGGAAAATAATTTAATTCTAGTTTCTAGGTTTCATATATAGAAAATTTGGTTTAAAATCTAAACCGAAATAGATAATGTTTGCCCATAGCGCAGTGTGGTGTTGATTTAAACTCAACATATGAAAGCGCATTTACATGCGTGACTGTAGCTGAGTGTGCAAAGATGCTTGATACAATTGGTTGCTACCAGGGCTGTCCCCGGGTTCAATTCCCACCAGACGGAGCATGAAATTAAATTATTTTTTTTTTTTTTATTCTTAATTATGAATAATTTTGGGTTTAAAATTTAAACCGGACTGTTTAAATTCTAAACCCAACATATGTGCTCTCTTGTTTTTTAAACTTGGAAGGTTTGTATTTGAAACTGAATTTAGTTTGGTCATATTTATATGTAGTCCAAAAAGTTTAAAATTAAAACCGAATTTTTAACCGTGTAGTTTCGAGCTGCTATTTATGTATATACATATGTATATTTTTTAGTAGCGCCACATCTTCATCAGAAATTCCGAGAATCCAAAAATTGGTATGGTTACAAGTTGCAGGGCATAATTTTAACTCGACCTCCTCCCTCTTCCACGGAGGTTTAAAAATATTTACCGTCAACAATTTTTCATCAAACTGCATTAGATCGTATTATGTACTCTATCCTCGGAAAAGCAATAATTTTATTTTCGAACCTTTGTACAGGTGTACCGAATTCTTGCAGTTTTGAAACGCGTAAGAATTTTCTCTTAATATTTTCATCCAACTTCACTAACCTACAATTTTTTTTTTTTTACGTTTTAAAGAAACAAAAATTTTGCCGCTAGTGAATCTGGTATCATTATTTAAGTTAAATGCCATAAACTTGATAAAGCCAAGTGGTCGCCAACAATAACGAATATCAATATATGAAACTACCTTCTATTTTTGTATCATGGCTGGTATTTAGCTTGATTTCGGTGAAAATGTCATAATGCCAGCAAAAGTCAAATAGACTAACATGGCGACCAAAATCATTGAGTGAAACTACCTTATTTTTTGTATCATGCTTAAGAGTAGCAAAAGTTTTTCTTTTTTGAATTGTGTCGTTATTGCAAAGGAGGACCATGGATGTCTACTTAAAATATCGCAATATAATATATCATACTGCATTTGTGTTTAGTAACAAGCGTGCATAGTCTGCTAGCGTTTTCTGGCTATTTGGTAATCTGATATTATGAAAGTTCTAAGAGGATATTGTTGCGAGTTTTTATCGTAACACTTTTTCGAAAGGTGCAACAGTGCGTAAAATAGGAACACAGTATCTGTTAAAAGAAGGGTGTAAGAGCTTGTGCTGAATGGAAGACAAAGTCGACATCGCGTCTAAATGAGCTGGAGGCGGTTAAAATTGGATGGAAGCCTTTTAAACCTTTACACAGAAAAATTAATTGCGCAAAAACTTTTTTTAAATCAAAATATGGTTTTGTGACCGTAAGCTCATAATTTTAATTTATTTTTTATTGGAAGTTGTGTGCGGAGCTGCGGTTTTTGTTTGCGTGACAGCAAACAACTTCTGAAGTTAAACCATCTCCCAAGAAAAACATTTGCAAGCATAAATACATGCACAATTTATACTCCACTTTCGTGGAAGTGTACGTGGATCGTTTTTTTTTAACAGCTGCATGTATTTGTTTGTTGCCTGAGGTCCATAAAGTGTCAAGAGAGAAATGTCAAATTTGCTGAGTTCCACAATTAAAAAAACCAGCAAAATGGGCGGCAATTCAAGAAGCGTAAGTATAAAAAAGTTGTAAGTGTGTATATCTAATTCATAAACTTTTAAAATATCGTTTCCACACTCCGAATTGTCAACTAGATGCAGAGTATAAGTAATACCAAAACTAACTAAATTTTTTTCATTATTTGAAGTTATGAGCGCTCTGGAGCAGGAGCCGTAAACATGACCAACGAGGAATACGCCAAATCCTGGAAAATACTCGCGAGAATAGGATCGATGCATACCATCTATTTGCCAATTTCAAAGCCGCTTTTGACAGCCAGAAAATAAGTTCTCTTTATGACGTGATGTCTGAATTTGTTATGCCCGCAAAACCCATATGTTTGTGCAAGAAATATGACGTTGAGAAATACGACCAGATTCATTAGAATTGGAAAGGACCTAGTAGAGTCGTTTGATACCAATTGTGGCTTCAGGCAAGGTGGCTCCCTTTTGTAAGATTTTTTTTATTCACAAGGTGGATAAGATAATAAGAGCGACATAACTGAAATGCTCAGGAGTATGCCGACGTTTGCGACATCACCGGTAAAAACAAGAACTACGTCTGTTTCGTCTTCCCGAAATTAGATAGAGGATCAAAGCGAGTGGGTCTGGTGGCGAACGAAAATAAAACTTAGTTTCTCCTGTCGTTAAACAAACAGTCAGCACAATCGCACCTTGACGCTCACATCACTGTTGACAGTTACCAATTTTGAAAAAGTAGACGAGTTCGTTTATTTGGGAACCAGCATAACCACCGATAACAATGTCAGCCTTGAAATCCAACGGAGATGACTCTTTTGGCTTAATTTATAATACAGGTATACAAAAAAAAATTTCTACATATTGACCTCGAACCTGACATTATGTAGGTTAACGGACTTCGGATTCGCGTTCAGCGTATATATGAATTTTCAGGTTTATTCAATGATTTATTTTCCTACTCGACCTTTAAATTACCTCGCACCTGACGTGGTGGAGGCTAACAGACCTCGTATTCGCATTCAGCGCATCGAATAATATAGAAATGTAGAGGATTGCTTCAATATGCAGTTTGATAAAAAGTGGAATAAAATCCAAAGCAGTTAGTCAAGTTGTTTTCTTCATTTTCACCGAAAATTTCCTTTCGAAATAAATCATTCTTCAAAATGCGACCAAAAATAAACTTCTCTGATTCCCACAAGTTCAGATATAAGCTAGGATCTTGAGGAAAATATGTGTACCTATTGAAGTGAAGCGGACTGTATGTACCCACTTAAGCATCTATTTATGCGCATTTACAACCACTGCGTATACGTAAATTTTGCGTTTTAGAAAGCCTTTACCAACCGAACTTTACATAAAGAGAATCCGAATCTACTGTGCACCCCAAATCAAATAAGCGGCCTTTAAACAAATATATGTATTCAAGTTAATTAGATATTTGCATAAAATTTTGCTGAAACGGTTTAAATTAAATTAGTTTATGACTGAAGTACCCTGGTTTTCTAACCAGCCCAGCAATATCTTGGTACAGTATCTGACAAGCTAAGTGAATAGTGGTGGGTAGCATTCAATGCTATTGCCCTTTTTCGCTGCGTAAACACAATGTCGCAGCCGAGTTTCATTAGCGTAATTTTCTGCGTATTATTTGCATAATTAAAGAGCGTTTCAAGATGGTGTAGGGCTGCAAATATTCTGTGTATGATATCGAAGTAGCTACAAAGGAGCAAAAAGAAAGCAAGAAAAATAAAAAATAGAAAAATGTGTACAAAATGAAATAGTTGGCATTTTGAATTTGTTTTAATCTTTTTCACGTTCTTGTTTTACATTTTTATTTTCAAGTATTTTTTTGCCATTCTGCTCATCTCTGTTTGTAATTGCGCGCTACTAACTGCGCCTGCTCATTCTTCCTTTTCGGTTCATTATCCCTTTTCAAGTTCACTGCCTGCTCAGTGTTAATTGAACAGATGAGAAATGTACTTGACTTTGAAATTAAGGAAACAGCATCTATATAAATAAATTTAAAACGCTAACATAAATTTTGTCTTCCTTGATTGGCGATTCTACCGAACCGAACCGATTATGTGGGGAGTTTTAATGGTTTTAAAATTGGTTGAAAAGTACGGCCAAAACCGTCGTTTATAAATTTCCGTATTTGTGTATCGTTGTTGTTGCAACCCATTCAATTTGAGTTGTTTTCGCATTTTGTTTTACTTCGTATTTGAAATTAAACTTTGAAATAAAGATAAATATGAAGATGAAGAAATTAACTATAACGATGAAGACAAAAAAGAGGAGGCCAAAGTGAAGATAAAAACAGAAATAGAGACAATGAGAAATACAAAAGCATTACTGTAACTGAAAGAGTAAGAAAATTAATTGAAATTTTTTCGATTGGAATCGAAATAAATTCAGTCAAAAAAGTAGCCGGTATTTATCGAATCATCGAAGTTTTGGTTATCGAAATGTATCGAGTCATCCATTTTTATTAAGTTATCGCAACGTATCGAATTATTTATGTAAATTGATCAATGCTTAATGAGTTGTCAAAATTTATAGACACAGAAACTTGGTTGTCGAAATTTACGGATGGTTATCGAGTTATAAAAATGTATCAAAATTAGTCAAGTTAAAAAAATTTATCAAGTTATCGATATTTATTGAACTATCATTATTTATAGACCTTACGAAATTTAGCCAAAAGAAAGCGGTAAGAGCCGTTGAATTTCACAGTTATCGAAATTAGTCGATTTAACAAATTTTGTTGAGCTATCGGATTTTAGTGTACTTGAAATGTATCGAATTATCGATATGTATCAAATCATTAAATTGATCTATAGATTTCCAGAGTGTTTAACATATTGCTTAGTAAAATTATTTTACTAAACTAAGCGTCGATTTGTGTCCCCCGTTTTGGAAGTTAAATTTAGCCATTAATGAAAAAATGGCCGCCATTTTGTTAATTTTAAAATTTTTTAAAATTTTCAAGTACGCAAGAATAGAGCATCAAAAACACTTCAAGTTACCATGGAAAAAAACTGAATTGAAAAATATTAATTTTTGAAAAAACTAGAAAGGTTTGAAAAAAAGTTTTCAGCCGATTTTCTCTAAACCCACACTTTTCCCTAAAATTTTCAGATGTTCGTAACCCAGCGAAAATATTTTTTCGCAATACCAAAAAATACGTGTCTTTTTAGTTGCCATAAAAAACATGAACAATCGTACTAAACTTCTTTTCGAATTTTGAATCCACTCACCCTGCGTGAATCGAAACAGAATCAGCCATTGTTTTCAGCTTTAATTTTCACCACATTTCAAAGTTGTAAGAAAAATTCGTTAGTTTTAAATTTAGCTGCTGCACCATTTGATCGCCACACAATTGAAACTTAAGAGTACCTTTGAGTTTGAACTTTGAAAATGTATCACTGATGTGGTGTTAGCATTTGGTGTGTGTTGTTGTTATTATGAAAACTTTAAAGCTAGAAAAAGAAAAGCTAACAGGGCCATTTATGTCACCGATAATTACGCAGCTTTAGACACGAATGCGTTCCTGCGATGTGTTTTTGAATGTAAAAATTTATTACAATTACACTCATATCAACGAAAGGTTCCCAAATTATGATCATTCAACTTTTTTTCCTTACCAGTGAAAAGGAGTTGGGTTTTAAGTATTGAAACCCCAAACAATTAAGTTTTAGCTTTTTTTATGGACACAAATTTGTATGAATATTAGTGTGGTCCAAAATAATAAAGTCGGAATTTTAATGCCGCCAGCCCCTAGGATTGTTATATTCCGAAAACAATATACCCCTATTTTTTTATTTTGAAATCAAAAAATATTTAAGGAGTGCTCACAGCGCCCAAAGTTCGTAAAAATGGCATAAAACTCTTGAAAATCAATATTTTTCAATCGTAAAACTGTGGTTCTCATCAGGAGACTTCAAATATTGATATCCAATTGTTTATTTAACCATTTTTTATGATTAAAGATTTTTGATTGGTCCCCCCATTGCATTTTCAAGGACCCATAGAATATAGTCACCATAAAAAAATTGTTAAAGGCACAATTGGGTATTATTACCGGGAATCTCCTGAAGATAAGCAAAGTTTTCCGATCGAAAAATATTGATTTTCAAGAATTCTACACTATTTCTACGAAAAGTTGTTTTTTTCCCATATAAAATACCTTGAAAACTTTCAGCGCTTTGAGCACACCCTATTTTTTATTTTTTTTTCAAAATAAAAAAAATAGGGGTATATTTTTTTTTGGTATAGAACAATCCTAGGGGCTGGCGGCATTAAAAATGCGACCTTATTTTTTTTACATACATTTTTGGACCACTTTAATGTATATGGTTACATATGTATATGTAGATCTATAAATAGAATGAATACCGTTTCGCTTTGAGATTGATGTTAACCACTTTGATTGCCACGAAGTGATATTTATTAATCATCGTTGACAGTGTTGAGTACTACTGACAGTTTCGGATGGAATGAAAGCTGCAAATGGATTTTTTATGCAAAGTACACGCATACTTTTCTTTGTAATCTGCATACATATTTGGGTGTGTGAATAAGTATACATAACATATACATATGTTTAACTCTATTTACCTTGTACAAATGTCCCTTATTAAATATGTGGTTGTCATATTTGAGTGTATAAAGACGCGCGTACTTTTACTCTGTAGGTCTTTAGTTCGACAAGACAACTATGCAACATAGAAATGATTACAAAAGGTTTTTCTAATTCCAGTCGCATGTTGCTGGACGAAGATAAACTATTGAACACAAGTTTATTAAAAATTCTTCCAATTCCAATCGATTTTTACATTTGAAGGAAAAATTATGACGGTCACAAAAAATTGCAGGAGAAGCTCGGCCAAACACCTATTACAAATTTTATATACGCTAACTACTTATTTTGTATTTAAATTGAGCGTATTCGTATACATATATATTATATTTATTTTCCTACTCATTTTTTACTCATGCAAGTATACATTTTTATATAATTTGTGCGTCTATGCGATGTTTAGAATTATATTATTTCAAATTGTGGCTGCAATGACTCTGTTTCAGCTAAACATACGAGGGGAAGCTGAAAAGCTTTTAGCCTAAGTATTTTTAACAGAGCAATTCTGGCTAAGGTAGCAAATCCGAGTTCGATTTTTTTTTTGTAATCTGCCCTTTTTTCTTTTTTTTTAAATTTAATTTACCAAATTTTTAATATTGAAAAATTTAATTTTTTAGAAATTTATTTTAAGTTTTTAATTTCATTTATTTTTTGTTTAATTTTCTTTGATGGTTTGGTTGCTATTGTTTTTAAAATAATATCTTTTTAATTTCATTTAATTTTTAGGAACTTATGTTCTTGTTTAAATATTTTTTTAGTTAAATTTTCTTTTGGTTTTTTTAGATTTTATTGTGTAAGCACAAAAAATATGTTTTTAATTTCATTTACTTTTTAGAAGTTTATTTCACTTATTTTTTCTTTATTTAAATTTAATATGTTATTCTTTTGTTAATTTCATTTTCTTTTAATGTTAAGATTTAAATAATTTTTTATTTCATTTCATTTTTAGGATCTTATATTTTTTCAATTTTTTTTTTGTTTTTATAAAAAGGGTTTTAATCCAATTTCATTTTTGAGTATTATTTCCTTATTTCTTGATTAACTTTTTTTCTTTTTCTAATTTTATTTTTATTTATATATTAATTTTCATCATTTTAAAAAGAAAAGTATATATCTTGTCAATTCAGTTTAGTTTTTAAAAAACTTATTGCTAAAATGCGAATAGCATAACGTTAAGACTTCCTCGATAACGGATTTTTCAATTAATATTTCGAAAGAAACTAAAGAGCTTTCATAATAGTTGCCGGAATCGACAATTGTCTTACGAAAGACTTTTGTCTTGTGTGAGTTGAAGATTTGCACTGTCCAAATACTGCCGTTACTCTGTTCAATAATTATATTCCCAAAACAACTACAGTGAACGGATATATTTATGCCACACTGGTGCCAGGCCAAAGTAGTTCTGTTTTTGGAAG
Source organism: Rhagoletis zephyria (assembly GCF_001687245.7). Classification (NCBI taxonomy): domain Eukaryota; kingdom Metazoa; phylum Arthropoda; class Insecta; order Diptera; family Tephritidae; genus Rhagoletis; species Rhagoletis zephyria. Next base: position 10,243 of record NW_016175114.1, read on the forward strand.
ATATTTGGCTCGTGAACATTGCGCGAGTTGCAAGCCGTAGCCTAGCCGAGACTGGACTT
>NW_016175115.1:0-10300 GCF_001687245.7 Rhagoletis zephyria
AAACAATAAAAACAGTAGCACTCGCTTCAGCACCGCAACTGCCAGCGATAACCACATTTGGGAGCTTCGGAACTTCTTCATCAACTTGTGCGTCTTCCCTCTTTCCTCAGGCCAACTCTCGATATATTATTGCTGGTGGTGCTTTTGCTGCTGCCTATGCTGAGGTTGTCTTAAACTTCATCCAACACAAATTTTAGGCAAAATTTTTGAAAGGATGCTCAGCTTGATGAACACACGAGCTGGGAGTGGAGACGAGCGAGGGTGCGGGGAGACAATTGGTCAAATCTAGGTAAAACTTATCGCTCCGCTCGATGCGGTTTCGGTTCGAATTTGCTTGTGGCACTATGTTGCTGTGAATACCGAATGCATCTTACTGCCGTAACTTTTCTCGGTTTCATTGGAATTTTTTGTTGTTGTTCGTTTAGTTTAGTTACTTCTTTGTTGTTGCAATGGAAACATATTTTCTACATAATATTTTTCCATGTTAAACATTTGCATACATAAGTTGTGCGCCATTATTGAAATTTAAAAGCGCAACGAAATGAAAGAGTTGTGGTTAAGCGAGTAGAGGAACAACTCGAAGAGCCGTTGGAGCGAGGTGGTCTACTATGAAACTATTTACAAAAGTAACGTTAAATTACTTACAGCTATTTTGTCTGAAGAAAAACATAGGCAAATACTTATGCATATATGCATGTATGTATTTCAATAATATTTTTTTTTTTCCAAAACAATGTTTTTCCTATATCTCTGGTAATATGCATTAATCGATACTGTAATAGATGCGTTTGAAAGGTTCGTACTTAAGAAATGGATATCCATGAAGGAAATTTTCCCTTAGTTTAAGTTTTTCACTTTTGAAAAGCGAAAAATATGTTGTTAACAAAATATCGATGCATCGGAATTTGCTATTCGATGCATCGATGCATCCGTCGATGCATCGGATGCTTCCAACACAGAAAACATTTATGCATCGTAAGAGCACCGAGTTTCACGTTTACTCTACTCATGCTATTTTTGCTCTGCAAAATTCTTAGAAGGGAAATTTCTACAGAATTTTTAGAGCGCTCTACCCAAACAATTTCAGTATTTATATACATACTCACCTCAAAGCTGGTGTTTCAGTTTCAATATGGTTAGTGGTAGTGAATTTCAAATCTGTATGGTTAGTGATAGCAGCGGTGATTATATTTCTGTGGCCAAAAATCGGGACGTTTCTAAAGCATCGAAGCCGAACATACAATTTTGTTGTTGTAAAATGGCTTAATATAAAACAATGAGAAAAAATTTAAAAATGTTATTATTTATTTATGAAAATACTAGCCGGCCGGTACATGCGTTCTTCAGAAAGCCACATAAAAAAAATCCGCATAAAAAAGTTCTTTACTTTCATACAAAAATAGGGGATGCGTAACAGCATTTTCAAAAGCCGCATAAATTCAGATACTCCATGTAAAAATTCTAAAAAACCGCATAAAAACATCCAGAGAGGCAATATTAAACAAAAAAAAAAAAATATTTCTTCACTTCAAAACTTATTCTTCAATGTAAAACTAGACGTTAGTGAAATGAATAAAATTATGGGCTTGTTCGAGCTACAATCACAACCGCAGTGTTGCGCGAATTATTAAAGTATCATGTTCTGTGTGAAATTCTAGCAACGTGTTATCAGTTGGGCAATTGTAACAGCGTTGCCAATTTTCATCAATACGGCAATAATGCCGCTTTTATTACGTGCCTCGAACAGGCACTGTATCTGTACTTTAGCCAAAAACAAAAAAAAAAAATACCATAAAAAATACAGGAATTATGTAAGAATAAAAAAAGCAAAATCGCTACAGCGAAAAAAGGTTTTAAAAAACCGCATGAATTCAAATTCGCATAAAAAAGAACCCCATAAAAAGAGAGCTAAGTGTATAGATGTAAATACATATATTTAAATTAGCGAGGGAGAGAAAAGGAAAATAATACGGGAAGAAACTAAACAGAAATTAACATCCGTAATATGTACCCTGCCGTGAAACCCCAAACTAGTCAGGAAAAATAATAGTTTACAACTAGAATTTCCTGACTGAAACCGAACTAGTTCGAAAATGACTAGACTTGTATCAAGTACAAAACCATTTATTCATGCCCTGTACACACAATATTATAACTTTTATTTGAGTATATTGCAAACGACTGAAGCGTACGTATTCACTTATACCAAACCTGTTAAATAATGATTAATATTCATAACGATTGTTAATTAAAGCATGTTTTTTTGGATAACCGTTTAATGATTAAATACCGATATTACTACCTTTTTAATGATTAATAATTAATTACCTAAAAAATGTTACTTAATTCATTAATTTTAATTACATCATTTTATTTTTAGTTTTGATCATTTTTTAATTATTTTTGACTTGTTTTAATTACACGATTATAATCATTTGATTAATTTCTATTATTAATCATCAAGGCAAAATTAAGAATGTCTAATAGCTGCTTGAATTATTTATTTATTGTATTCTTATCGAAAACTCAAATTTTAAAAATTAGTTATTACTTTTTATTGTATTCTTATCGAAAACTCAAATTTTAAAAATTAGTTATTACTTTTATAAAATTTTAAAAAGAAAAGACTGAAATGTGCAAAGTTAATGAATTTAATTTATTTTAATGAAAACTTTTATTAATATTTTAGTTCACTAAAAAATGAACTAAATTATTCATTTTATTTTTAACTAAAATGTTTTCTTTTGCAATATTCAATATTATTAAAAAAGATAAAAATATATTTTTTATTGTACCTGAAACCTTGAACTTTTAATAACACTCAATGAAAAACGCATTTAAATTTATGTTCGAAAGTTTGAAATATTTATGTATTTATTTTTAGTTTTGATTAATACTAAAAAAATTGACACTAATTACACTGGATCACAAATTTTAATTTTGATTTTGTTCTCCAGATGCCACTATCCAATTTGTATGTAGAACCGCTCGCTGATTCCGAAAATCGAGTTAGTTTATTTTTGAATGGATACGTTTTCGAGATATTTGCAACTTGCCGTTCAGCTTAAAAAAAAATAGTGGTTCCACTTAATCAAGTATGTCTTACGAACCAATTAAATAATCGTAATGTGGGGTATAGTAGATTAAAGAAAATAAAATTCTCTATAAACCGTACATACATCACTTTTCGATAGCCCTGATAGTTTCTCAGAAATTAGTTAATTATTCCAGATTTTCTTTTAATGGAAAAATGCAAAAAATTCAAACTTTAATAGGTAAAAAAGTCAAAAAATAATAGTTTCTGTGTAAATATTTTGTACTTGTGTTAAAGCCTGTTCCTTTAGTAAAAACAGCGAAGCTACTAATGAAGAAAATCGATAAACAAATAAAAAAATAATGACTGGTCAAATGAAAATGCGCAAGGATTTTTTTTATGAAATATGAGCCGAAAAGAGTGTTACTCATACGTCACGTACACCTGAGTAGGTAGAGTGCTTGCATCGAAAGCAAGAGGCGTCAGAAGTAATTAATTAATTTCTCAGAAACTATCAAGACTATGGAAAAGTGATGTATACATGGTTTATGGAGAATTTTATTTGCTTTTATTTCCTTTACCTCGTATTACGATTATTTTATTGGTTCGTAAGTTATACGTGATTTAGTAAAACCACTATTTTTGAAAGCTGAATAACGGTCAATTGCAAATATCTCGAAAAGTTATCCAAAAAAAAAAAATTTTCTCGATTTTCGGAATCAACGAGGAATTCTACTTGGGAATTGGATAGTGGCATCTGGAGAACATTTTTGCTGTAAGCCAGTGTTATTGGCATACCTAAAAGTGCTAAGAAAATGTGTAATATATTAAATTGTACTTAATCAAAAGCTTTTACCAAAGGTGGTGTTGATAACATGGATAAATACTTAGCAGAATATTCAATCAAGCGGCGAAAGAATAGATATCCTTTACCATTATTTTATAATATTAGGGATGTGGCTGCCTTTACTACGTATGTAGATACACAATTTACACTTGAAGGCCTCTAGAAATAAACGAAGGATGTTCCTTCATCAACTTAGTGAGCATCTTCAGAAACCTGAAATGGAAGAAGGAGCTACTAATAGTCGAATAACCAGAATATTCTCTAGGCGCAACGTCATTGAAGCAATAAACGGTGATCCTTTGAGGATAATGGATGTTGCAGTAGGAGGCGACGAAAAACGTGACTGTACGGGCAGAATAAAAACAAAGGATAACTATTATATATATGTTCCAAACGACGCCAAACAATAAAAGCCTACATATTGTACAAATACCCGTTTTTGTTAGACATTCTACTAATTTACATGATATAGCAATTTGAAAACGCAAACCATACCCGGGTATGTTGCTGTTGACATAAAGGTTGAGCCATGTATGTCTGTCCGTCCGTCCATCCGTTCGTGTTCGCGATAACTTGAGTAAAAATTGAGATGAGTATGAGTATGAAGCTTGCCCCTTTATCAACGGTAGATTTGGTATTGAAAATGGGACTATCCCCATATAAAAACTACGATATTTCAGTAAATATTGGATCCAAATTGCAGTGTACGAAAATAAACTATATTGTACGTTACTATTTCGTTTCGTTTATTACTTCAACAGTTCGGGACAATGCGAAAACAAAACGGCTGAGTTCACTTTGGCGATAGTACACTACAGTAGTTTAGTAGTTACAGACGAAACAACAAACGAAATGAATCGTGCAGAGAAAAATATATGTATGTATGTAGCACATGTTTTTTAATTGAACTGGATATGAAAATTTACAGAAAAAAAATATTTTTCACGTAATTGAAACGTTTGCATACATATAAAACGTACCCTATGGCATGATAAAAGCATAGTAAGGTAAGATGCGTCGGCCATGATTTTTTTTTTTTTTTTTAAGTTTGCCAACATTTTAAAATCGTATAAAATTGAGAGTAAAAAAAGGAATTTTTTAAAGTTGTTGTTGTTTGAGATTGAAAATAAAAATGTGTGTGTGAGTAAAATTTTAAAATTAAATTGCTTGCAAACGTCAAGAATTTGAAAAATTCCTCTCAGCGGTTCTAACTTCCTATTTTAGTATCATGCCCTATGGTACAATTGTCACAAACGAAAAGCAAACGTTTCTCGTTGGGGAAAATGACAGTGAATCTTACAATTCGTTTCTGACTATATACAAAACTGTACAAAACCACAAATGATATGATGATCGATGAGCAAATGGGAATTGTTTAGTACAGTTTATTTTCGTACCTTGCCAAATTGTTGAAAATTAGTATGTGAAGTAGAATTTTGGTGCAAAATAATATTATTATGAAATTTTTGGAAAACGGGCGTGATCCCGCCCACTTATGATAAAATGTATCCTAGTAGTCGCTGCACTAATCCTTACCAAACTCGCTACGAGCCTTAGGAACCAACAAAAAAAAATCTGTTGAAAATCTTTGAAATCGGACAATAACCACGCCTACCTTCCATATAACGGTAATCTACTGAAACACGAAAATTGCGGTAAATCACCTGCGCCGAGTATATAAAATTTGGTTTCGCCCGAATTTATACTTCTTTACTTGTTTTGTTTCATTTTAGCTCCACTAAAGTATTATGGTCCAATTTCTAACCAATCAACGGTTCGTCCGATAAAATTCTGTATAGAAGTTGGTGCATGCACCAATGTTGTAGTTTTCTATAGATTTAAATAAATTTGATTAGCTTTGTATAAAAAAGAAAACAACAGATATTTATACAGTTGCACCTAATATTTAGTGCAATAATTAAGCCGTATTGTATCTTAAAGAAATATGCATTTCACCTTGCGATAAAGTCATTTAAACTAAAGAAATCAAAATGACCCCTCCTAAAGAGACGCCGCTTCATGTGACAGTCAACAAAATTAGCTGAACACAGTTTATGGAGTTCACTCAACTCTATTTACAATGCAATTGAAATAAATAACATTACCCAACAAGGATTTATTATATACACATATATGTATGTATGTATATTGTGATATGAGCATTATAGCCCTTTAAGAATACATATTACTCATATTCAAAAACCCCTTTCTCGAATATCAAGGCAAATGCAGTATCGATGCGTATAATTTTTATTGATTGCAATTTATGGTTAATTTATGTCACTATTTATGTTTATTTAAAACTGCCATTGAAATTTATTGCAAATGACAAAGTGCAGTAAGGATTGTCGAAGCAAAATGCATTTTTCACAACTCAATGTCGCTTGCAAAAGTGAATCAATTCGTAAGCTGTCAAAAGTGCATCCATGCACGTGCACCTATGTATGTACTCTCATAAGTTCTGCTTACATGCATTTAAAGCTTATTACATTAAAACGTTTACAACAAATTGGCAGCGACAGCACTGCCAACTCAGTATACAAAGCATTTTCTCCAACCGATTGGCTCCCACCGCTCTGTGAGTTCGCTCCAGTGCCACCAAACATAGTTCGCATTTTTCATTGCCCATGGTCAATTTTGACCTGGCAGCTTTCAGTCGTTCCGAAAAGTATTAAGTTATGTTACACGCATACAAAATACTGTCAGTATTTTGAGCTTAAATTTTTTTATAACGGCTCAAACAGATGCATGAATTTGTATTGACATATTGTCAAGCGAGTAATTGCTTTTGTTGGCCATTACGATTGTTGCCGTTGTTTTTGTTGTTACAGAAAATCTACTTTTAAACTTTATACAATACACATATGTATGTACATACCCTTCAGCGTGGTCGGGGACAATTGTGATTTTCGTACTAGTTACATTAGGTACTAGTTCCAATAGGATATTATTTCTGCTCCAGGTAGTAAGAAATCGAGCTATTGGTTACATATTAGAGTCGACCGATTCCCAATTTTTGGCCGCTGCCGATGCCGATTCCTTAAAAAAAATACCCGATTATAAATTCATTCAAGCACAAATGTTTTTGATAAAATTTTATAATAACAAAAGAAAAACATAAACAAACAACAACATTACAAAACAAATAATCATTCCCGAATCTATTCACTTACATACTTATGTACATATATAAATATGTAGTAAAAGTAGTATACCGCCAATGCATACATATCATTGCAATACTTTGTTCCATAGTATTCTTCTTAGTCAATGTGAAAAAAAATAGTTCATTCCAAATCACGTTTTTTAGTTGTACTCATAGTAGTAAAAATATGCAGCTTCCTGTGACTATAAAGGTGTTGTATTGAATAAAAATTGTTAATAAACAGTAACCGTAGATTTTTAATGATAAAAGTATTTTTTTTAACGTAAACAATTTAACAATCCAGTGAAAAGAGTCCGAAGGATTTAGGAATTCAGCGATTAATTCAAGGATAATCGTAACAATACGTACTGTAAGTTAGGCATTCTTTGGCAATTTTCTTTTCATTTATTTAATGTTTCTTATTTTTTTATGAAAGTATAGCTCGTTATCCAATAAAAACCATGTTAGTAAAAATGTTAAATTTTTCTTTAAACATTCTGAATAAGCAGTTTTGTATCCAATTCAATTTTATTTAACGAAGTGCAAATTTTAAGTAGCTTGGACTTACCCTTAACTTTTGGCAATTTTTTGTGGAAGGTATTTCTGATTTACTCCATACAAAAAAATTTTCGAACATACTTTGTTTGGAAGAAAATGTGTGAACAAAAAATTTAAATCTATCTAAAGATATCGATAGAGAAATATTAATGCTGGTGTATACTCAAAAGAACTTAATGAATAATATTTATAAGTTACATTCTATTTGTAGGACTAAATTCCTATTTATATGTAGTAAAACCTACACACCGAAACCATCTAAACCATTAAATTTTTCGTGTGGAAAAGTTTATATAAACAAATAGCATTAGTTACTTAAAACTTCCACGATACGTATACTTGAATACTCCACGTAGAATTCCACGTACTTTCACTATACGAATAAGCAAAATATTCCAAAAGACACATGCACGAAAAATACGACTTTTAGTGCATTTATAAACATGCGGCAACCATAACTGATCGCGAAGCAGTAATACCATGACCAAATTGAGACTGTGTTGGTGTACCAAGCATTGCCCTGTGGGGAAAATCTGTAGTTCTGAACTGGTGCGCTTCTAGTACATTTAGACCCAGTGCTGGTTCGCGATAAATCTCTTTTGCATGCAAGCAACTGGCGAATTTAACATGGCGATGTCCTAGGAAGTGTCAATTGCACCCCGCTGCATCACTTTTTCGATAGTTCCGTACTAGTCCTAAATTCTATAGTTCTGAACCAGTTCTAAAATCGACAGACGAAAGAAAAAAGTATCATGATTTTAATTAAATTTGTTTGAATGATTGTAAGAAATGTACGTTTATCTGTAGCTGAGTTTGCAGAGGTGCTCGCTGTTATTTCTTAGATTCCAGACGGTCCCAAGATGTTGGAATGTTAACACAGATATTAGTTTTGTATTACCAAGCTATGAAAAAGCATCTGCGAAGCACAGAATAGAAGCGTATTTGAACGAAAAAGCCGCCGAACACATATCTATGTAAGGTAAACAAGCCCCCCGCCGCATCCCTTTTTCTACAGTTTCGAACCATTTCTAAATTCGTTACTTTAGATATAGATTTCTAGTGAAAAAAATTAAAAAATTAGTTTTTTAAATGTACCAGTTTTCGCCGATTTTGGACTGGTGGGGATCTAGTTCCTATAGGGCTAATTCCTTTTTGGCGATAAAGACCTAGTTCGGAATTAGAAACTTGATTCACTAGTCCACGGTTTCCCTGCAGGGTTGGTGTGCATATACTCTTTAGTCAAATGTACACTGTGGGAAATAACGCATAGTAAAAATGAATACTTTATATTTGATTATCGTTTAAAAATGTTCGTATTTAAAAATAATAAGGGTATTCATCAAACCTTATAAATGCATTGTAAACCGTATAAACTTATAATTGTGTAAACCTTATAAATGAACTGTCAAAATTTGTATGGAAACTCGTTTACACATTTCTGATAAATTTATCCAGCGATTTTACTGAATAAACTTGATAAACTGAAGACAATGCAACTCTGTCGCAACTCTAGCTTTGTTTTCTTAGGCAATAATCGGGATCCGCATACAAATTTTGCACGCAAATTCGACAACGATATGATCCTGTTAGAGATATGGTTCAATTATTATCCCGTCTGTTTGTTTTGTTTCACTGATAATTCGCAAAGTTTGGTAGCCGTGACAAATGAATTCATACACAAACAGACATTCTGCCATTGTTTCTTATAACTTGCTTCAAATAAATAGCCTTTATGTTATATGTACATTTATTTAAATAGATATCTCGTAAATATAATTTTTTCCAATTTAGTGAGGTAGTTTCTATAATTTCTTTATCCCCGTGCTAGTAGTATAAAGTTAGTGACACTGCGCTTTATAACCAAAGAAAACACGACTATTGTCACATGTGTAAACGAAAAGAGAGTGTGGGTCGTTCATGTAGCAGAGTGCATAAACTTATAAGATTATCTGCTTGATAAAGTTATCGGTTTAGATGAATACCACTAATATTTTCATACAGAATTTATTACGCACGTATTTGACTGTTCATATCTGAGTATGCATACGTAAGTGTACATACGCATTCCAAGCATGCAGAGCGCCGCTCTGAGAGCGGTGACAACACACACATACATACATAGTACATACATATGTACATGCTTATCCGTACAAATCGCGTGCTGTGGTGTTGATGGGTATTCAACATTTGAAAGCAAATTTGTTTATCTGGGTGTAGCTGAGTGCGCAAAGATGCTTGCCACAAGTTGTTGATATCCGGAGATGGTCGGGTTCGAATTCCACTGGAGGCAACATGCAAATTCAATTTGGTTATTCACTTCACGGATGCTTTTTCAGTACGAACGCGGTCATTTTAATGTGCGCGTAATTGAATTGAATATTTACCAATATACAGTACTTTCGTTGACGTTTACAGTAAGATCAATTACGTTTCTAATTGATTTTAATATTTTTTTCCTTCAGTGTACTAGTTGTAAACTACCTCACAACTAGTATGGACCGCATTCCCAACTAGTCAGCCAACTATCTTTTTTCCATGCAATCAACTAATATTTTTAACATGGGGATATCCTACGAGATGGCAATTGTCAGATTTCGGTCAGAAATATACCAGTCTCATACTAGTTCAAAATAGACAGAAAAATACTAGTCCAATTATGGACCAAAACAACTACTGTGGGAGTAAAAAAATAAACTGAGTTCATGAATACACAATA
>NW_016175116.1:0-10299 GCF_001687245.7 Rhagoletis zephyria
ATGGCAGTCAAAAGTTTTCCACTTCTGCGCACGGAACCATCCTCCTCCTTTTTAAAACACAAAACTTTAAATAACTAACCCGATTTTTGGGCCAAACTGACAATAGAGAAAAGAGCGAAGTAAAAACAAAATGACCGCTTTATAGAGTTTATCAGTCAGCTAGATTAGCAATAATTATTGTGTGGCGTGAGAACGCGGAAAATTTTGATGCGAAAAAAACTCAGTTATATAAAAATTTAATTTACACTACTCCAAAAAGCTAAGAGAGGTTTTAAACAAAATGAAGTAAAGGTCAATATACAGTCTATCTGATCTAAACGCCGGCCTAAATGAAAACATTTTTTCGAGGCCGACGCTTGAAAAGTCTCAATACGAGCTATTTTGTACCGTAAAATTTTTTTTGCTCCTTTAATTTTGTTGAGTATTGTAATTTCCACTTTCATTGATAGGTTAAGCCAAGCCAACATTTTTGTTTATGATAAATTGGGGTGGACCCCCACTTAAAACTTATGAAATCCCAATATTTTTTCACGCCCACGTAGACCTCCATCGAGTCTTCCCTGGTGGCCCAGTAGGACCACTTTGCGGATCACTGATTTAAAGGTATTCTGCACATCTGGCACCTGGTCACCGTTCTTATTAAAAAAAATAACCTTCTGTACGTCACCGAGGCTTCTGGACAAATTTTCGGGCTGCTAAATATTTCACTCTTTTTGAATTCTGCAAAATGTTTTGCAAATGCTACACAAATGCATTCGTTTTATTTGAAATTCCTCAAGCATTAGAAAAGTGGTGACGTAGATTCACCTTTTCTTATTTATGGCTATAGTTGTTGCTTCCAAATGCGGCTGGTGTTTTGTAATTTTGTTTATTCAACCATTACTGCAAATTATATTTTCTAAATCAAAACTTTCTGTGTGGTGTACATTGTTTATTTATACAACAAATACGCACGCTGCGGAAAACACTTTGATCTGATAGGTCAAGTAGTTTTAAAGAATTTTCACTTTGATTGTTTCTTCATGCCAATGTTGATGGAACGGTTGCTGTTTTTTGTAAGTGGCGTTAAAGTGTTAGATTCTAGTTTGCGTGCGATTGGGTTTGGGCCATTCCATTGTGACTGGTGGCACATTTTACTCAAGAATGTGATCAATTGTGAATTTTAACTATGTCATCGGAACTTATATAACATCGAGAGATAATTTTTAACATAGAACGATAACTAATGTATAAAATTGCTTTAACAAAAATACTAAACGATTTCTTAGTTTTATGTAATTATCATTTGGATGAATGTGACTGGTGGGACACTGAAAATAACTCTATTTTACTCTTGTGCACTCATTGATGAATTTTAACCAAAACACTTAGAATTCGCGAACGATATTTTTTTGTTGTAAAATATGATATACGCTTACTTTGTCAATAAAAATGAGGTTTATATAGTCTTCATAGAAATATTTAAAAATATTTAAATTTGTGACTGGCGGGACATCTCCTTGTGACTGGTTTAAAGTAATTGTTCCTGAAATAAAGATTTCCCTGGAAAAAAAATTACAACTTCTTTTGATTTTTTTTAATATTTTCCAACAGATAATGAAATGTAGTCATTTAGAAAATGGTTACTACTGAAATACAGATAATTAGGGCATATTTAAATTTATGTCGTTTTCCTCTTTTCAATGGAATGACCCTATTTCGCCTCAAAATTTGTTACATGCATCTAAGTACGTATATACAATAGGGCGGAGTAACTTAATTTAGAAATAAAATTATAGTTTAAAAAACTAAAACCTCGTTATTATAATTTCCATTCGTACTGTCATCAGGTATGTAAACTGGAATAGAAATCGCTGCATCTTTTAGGCTCATCAATATTACATAGTTACATCCCGAGCTAATAAAAGGGAGGTAATAAAAAATGTGTGCATATTCGAGTTCTATGTTCGATTCTAAATAAAAATGGTGAAAAAACTATATACCAAAAAGGACGTTCAACACTCCCAATTTTTAAAAGAAAAATCAGTGAATTATATTTTTTTCTGAAAGAAATCAATTATTAATTTACAAAATTTTGTGTGCTCTTTATATAATATATTGGTTTTTCTTTTGAAAATTGGAAGAGTCAAACGTCATTTTTGGTATACAGTTTCTTCCCAATTTTTGCTAAGAATTAATCGTAGATTCGCTATACACTTTCTTCGAAAATTTTGTTCCGAACAAATTACTCCGCCCTAATGTACATACCTATGTACATATCTATTCATTTACAATCAAACATATATGTATGTGCGTATATAAAAACAAAAACACTATCCAACTTAATTGTTGCCGCGTGTAAACTGTAGTTGTTGCTTTTGTAGATGTTTTATTTTAAGTAACATAAATATTTAAACAATTTGAGAAAGCTTGTGCGCGTTAAAACTGGGAATATTTAAAAATTCATGGGACCGAATGGAAAAAAGTGTGATCTGGGACGAAAGGCACGTTGACGGTTAACTGTCAGAAAAGTGACATTTCCCACATCAACAGCCACCACACCAGCTACCGCCAACTGTAGTCGTAACAATAACAAAAAACAATAACGACAGAACAAGTGAGCAACATTCAAAATTAATTCGTAGTAAAATATGTTGAATTTTTTAGACAGAATTGTCGTCGTACTCAAGTGTCACACGAAGTGCGGCGAAACGGTATTTCCCCCTATCAAATGTCTACGAAAAGCGTGTGGAAAATCAAGGCATTCACTACTCTGGCAAGAAAGCGAAATGAAAAGTAACATTTGAAGAATTGCGCAAATAATGTGGAAATTAAAAATACCAAGAAAATCATTAGTAAAAACAGCTCTGACATGATGGGGACTATTTTTGAAAGAGGGGTGTCACTGGCCACCTACAAAAAATAAAATTGGTGCAAGTAACGGTGTGTGCACAAGATGTACATACATATTTAAATACGCAAATTTATGTACGACAATAAAATATTTGCCCGCTCTTTAAATTGTGTAACCATGGTAAATAGTAATATTGAAAGATTAGGAAATATTTACATGGAAGTCTCAGATACGTTTCAACAAACACAGGACCAGGGCCACCCAACTCAGTTTTGTGAATTCCTCAATTTTGCCCGAAATTTCATAAAATTCCTCACACATGTGGGTATGTCCTTATTTAAAAAAAAAATTATGTGTTTTCTATTTATTTAATTTTTAAAAGCAATTTATCTATATATATATTCATAAAGCAAACCAAACTTTTATAAAAGTAGTTAACAAATAAAGAATACAAAAATGTACTTATAATATTAACATACATACAGTGGTCGAATAAGTTTTAGTCGCACCAAATTTTGACAAGTTTTCACAATTATTATTATTAAGGGTACTCATTTAAAAGCGCCAAACTCTCGCAAACTGGGCAAACTGTGCAATTTAAAACCCTCGCAAATGAAATGTCAAAATTTGTATGGAAAGCTATTTGCACGAAAAGGGCAAGTTTACGAGGAAATTTTGTCGCGAAAATTTGCGCAGTGTGATGTGCAATCCTCAATCAACTATTTTGTTTACTTCCATTTTGATTTGTGCTCAACGCTTTTTCGTAAGACTTAAATATTTTCTTAAATTCGAGTTTCAATTGTTCAACTTTTTAACTTAAGCATTGTCAAATAATTAAAAGTCTGAAATTGCACAGAATATAAAATTGTCCTCATGAAAGACACTGCGCAAAGTTGCCCAACTGCCCAAATATGAAACTTGCGCGAATAGATGAGTGCCCTTATTATTATTTTTTTGGTATTTAATTAGAGCTATTTTTTTTTTATAAAACAAAACCCGTACAAATCCAAGCTCCAAACTTTTTAATCAGATTTTCTAGAAAGATTTTGAGTATGCAGTTTTGTAGCCCACTCAGTTCTAGTATAATAAAGTGCAAGTTTTAAGTGGCTAAAAATTTTGGTTTTAGAATGTTTTGCCGAAGTTGTTGCGGTTTTCTTTCATATAAAAATAAATTGTGTTTATATGAATCCACATCACCTGTTTATTAGGAAAAATTGAAAAAGCAACAAAGTCTAAGCGGTAGAAGTTATAGCACCACATCTCCTCATCAGACTTCTTTTTTGTCTAGACTTCTACCGCTTAGACTTTGTTGCTTTTTCCATTTTTCCTAATAAACAATCGTAGTACAAAGCTCAATAAAAATATTAATTTATTTATTTTTATTGAAATTCTTTTTTAATTTTTTTTATTAGATGCTTTAATTAAACAAGTAATTTTTAAGCAAAAAACACAGTCGACTTTAATTCTCATATATAAATTTAGGAGTACCGTTAATTTCTTCTTGATCCAGTGATCGGATCTAAACCAAGTTACGAGACCATCCTTGAAGAACCATCTCCCCGATAAAAATAGAATTATTGGAATCGGTTCACGTCGACCAAAGTTATGCGGTGACATACATAAAAGAAGCAAAATATTTTTATTTTGAAAAAAAAAAGTTTTTTTAGAGGTCGCGCTGGTCGGTTTTTTTTATAAAAACGCTGATGTTCTCAATTTTTTTATTTTTGTGACATGTTAAAATGCAGCTAAAAATGTGGTTTTTACATATAATTACTCTGGTACTATCGGGGAACGTTCCCTTAATTACACACCTGTCTTGGACAGTTAGAATGGGCCTAGTTCCCGAAAACACGATTTACGTGTTGTCATGAGTTGGAACTTGTTACCAGGGTGTTGCTAATTAGGAATCTGAAGTCAGTTTCAAAATTCAAAATAGCGGATCCAAAATGGCGATTAATTTTTAGTAAACATTATTGGATTTGCTTGAAAACCGGTACTCGGGAGTTTTTGAGGTCGCCGATTACGAATCTGAAGCCAATTTCTTTAAATTCGGAATGGCGATCAAATAAAAAAAAATTACTAAAATTAAAACGATGATACTGAACGTTTTAAGCATTTTCAAAGGTTGAATCTCGTTTCCAGGGGGTATCTGGGGTTGCTGATTACGAATTTGTTGTCATATTTTCAAAATTCTTCAAATTCAAAAGTCTTGACAGTAACATCATTAAAAAACCACTAAATATCTAGAAGTCGGGATGATGAGGGATTCTCTGAAGCCTTAATGGCCTTAAAAATAATATTAGCCACAGCTCTGGAAATAGACCTTCCGGCAAGTAGGTGTTGAAAAAGGCGGAAAACCAGTTTAGTTTTCAGTTTATGCTTGCCTTGAGAGCTCTCATGGGGATACCGTATATCTCGGGCACTTTATCACGTTATTATAAATGCAATTAGGGTACTCACAGTTTACTTTTAAAGTTAACAGGTGGTAACTTTAACAAGATAAGACACTCGAACTGTGAGCAACCCTTCACACATGTGTTTCAAATTGTCAATGAAGCAAATATAGTGAGATATATATTTAAAAATCTTTCAAATTGCGCCCACCTTTTTGTTTTTCTGCTTCACTTTCCATAATTAGCTGATCAGAGATGCCAGTTTAACACAAAACAAAAACAATACACAAAGACGAGTCATTTTGCCCAAAAGTGTTATCTCTTATTAGTATGCGGACCAACAACAAACAAAGTTACCACATGGTAAAATGTTTTAAAGTTACCAGGTGGCAAATTTAACACAGTATATATATAGAACTGAGAGTATCCTAAATATGTACATCTAAGTGCAAAATGCTCCAAAAATGCATGTGAGAAAAGTAAAGTCTGAATTTTAATGCTCTCACATTAGGATTGGTCTGTATAAAAAAAAATATACCCCTCTTTTATTTCGACATCAAAAAATATTTAAAGTCACTCAAAGCGATCAAAGTTTTCCATGTAAAAAACAATTTTTCGTGAAAATAGTATAAAATTATTAAAAATTAATTCATTTCGACCTGAAACACTGTTTGTTTTCAGCAGACTCCCAATATTAATACCCAATTGTTTGTTTTTGTATTCTCTAAATAGTTTTTGATATCAAAATAAAAAAAAACAGGGGTGGTTTTTTTCGGAATAGAACAATTTTAGGTGGTGAGAGCATTAAAAATCCGACTTTCTTTTAGACCACCTTAATGTACACATGCATACATATGTCCGTAATAGGGATGCTGCGAATGTAGAAAAGTTGGTAACTTTTAATAATTTTGCTGCCTTTTCGGGTTACAGCCTGTTTCTTAATGGGCCGTAAATCAAACCTGCGCCACTAAATCACTACGCGCTCAAGGCGACAAACTTGAAAAACTTGACAAAATTGGGAATTCTTTTCGATTGACGCTGCACCAGTTGAGAGGATTTTCAGTTTTTTCCTTTTTTTATTGCAGTGCAATAATTCCTTTGCACTGGGCTGCAAATGTCGGATGTATCCTCCTGGCTTTCATCTTCACAATCTAGCATCATGGCAAGAACATTGTTTAATCACCGTTGTTTTCCAATTTGGATAACCAATTCTTTTCGTTGTTTCAGAATTTGGAGAACCTGTTACGTCATTAGCGTTTTTCGATTTTAGTTTTTTTAATTCTTTTTTAATCCTGTCTTCTGTGACTGGTTTGAAAAATGTGTGCTTGTGGCGATGTTCTAAATAGGTGGATATGTTTATATATATTTTTTTAAAGTCGTGACTGCCAGCCGAATTAGTTTAAAATCTTGTTATTTTGTTAAAAAGGTACCCCGGTTTTATAATAATTTCAATTATTGGAAACATGGACGATAAAGGTCTCAGATGTGCATAATTCCCGGGTGACCTCTTCCAAAGGTTCACCTGCAATGAATAGCTTGTAATTAGTTTTTTTTATTAGTTAGCTGAGCTTGACTTTTCCTAGTTGCAGGCAGTCACAATTAATTACTCACCGCTGTCGGTACCATAAGCCATCAAATCCGTTATGTTGTTCCAATCCATGCGCTCAATGTGCTTTGATATTTTGAGGCGAGTGAACGCAAATTTTCAACACATTGTTTATATAGTATGGAAAGGGCGTATTTCACATTGTCGCTGAAATGCAAAAAAGCCACAACTAACTAAATTTGTTTATTGCATAAAGCGACGAGGGGACTTATAATTCGATGAAATGCATCATAATCAATCAAAAAGGGATTTTTGGATGTTTAGTTAGTTACGGCGTTTTGTATTTCAGCGTCGATGTGAGTTTTTATTTTCGAGCTGAAAGACTAATAAAAGGAAACACGGAACTTAATCATAATAAGTTTTATGAGCCCACTCATGGGCGTAGCCAGGTAGGGGCAGGGGGGTGCTTGAGCCCCCCCCCTAACTTTCAAATTTTCCTTATATATATATAAAATAGTACCCTGAAATGCCAGCTTAATAGGGTCGAGCCCTCCCCTAAATTTCATTCTGGCTACGTCGATGAGCCCACTAGAACTTGAAGGGAGATCTCCCTATATGAGGAATAAAAGAGTACTCTCCTTGACCTGATTTCGGAGCAACAAGAGAGATTTGTCGGTTTTATACTCCTTTATTACTCGCTTGGCAGTCAAATAGGAGATCTCCTAAGCGAGCAAGTAAAGAATTCTCTCCGAGGCATGATTTAGGAGCATTAAACGAGATCTTTCGGTTTTATTACTCCTATATTGCTCGCTCAGGAGCGTAATGGGATATCTTCGAAGCGAGTGGTTAAAGAATGTTCCCTGAGGAATGATTTGGGAGCAATAAGCGGGATTTGTCGGTTTTGTACTCCGTTACTACCCGCTTAGGAGCAAAAATCGATGTCTCCTAAGCGAGCAATCCAGGAGTATTCCTTTTGATTGATAGGGGAGCAATACGTACCTCGTTCAAAAGAAATTTTGTGTTTTTGGAAAAATGTATCACAAAGAAAATAATAAAAAAATATATTTAGTTAGGAAAATTTATGCATTAGAACGCAATTGCCCAACTTGGACAGCCAAGATGGATTTAAATGAAGGTCCGTTGGTATGTATGAAAAGTTTGTTTAAACTTATTAAATATTGATTATTTAACGCAGAATGCATTTCAGATTTCGGGTAATGAGCGTCAGCTTTTGTGTAAGACCACCAGCTTCCTATGTTCCTTATCTTCACCCGTCCTGTGCCGCCATCGGCACAATAAATCGCACTCTCCCCATTTGAGTGGGCTTCTATACTGGAAAGCACCTCCGACTCATTAATCCAGTGAATTATATATGTACATGCGTAAGGGCATATGCATGTACATATGTATGAATGGATGTAGTATATGTATACATATTACCGTTTTAGTTTTATTATGTTCCATTTTAAAATAATTTATTTCTTGTATAATTCTAATAGTTATCATTAATGTAATAAATACATATGCACATGTGATAAGACATCTAATATGTAATATTTTTTAGCTAAAAAGATATGCTCCCTATGGAGAAATGTTGGAGTAA
The DNA here is from genome assembly GCF_001687245.7 of Rhagoletis zephyria. Taxonomy (NCBI): domain Eukaryota; kingdom Metazoa; phylum Arthropoda; class Insecta; order Diptera; family Tephritidae; genus Rhagoletis; species Rhagoletis zephyria. The sequence goes on from NW_016175116.1 coordinate 8,376, forward strand.
TCTTGTATTACTCCATTAGGAGGAATGTGGGAGAATAGGAAAGCTTTTCTATACCTCGCTTAGGAGGTTGCGAGACTACTTCGTTGGGAATACTCCCTTATTGCTCGTTTTGGAGGAATATGTGGTATTTTCTTATATGCACTCCCTTATTGTCTTTTTGGGATGTTTCTAAGAGGTTATTATGAGATATCTCTTGTATTGCTCACTTAGGAGGTCTTTGGGATGATATTTCTGTATGAACTCCATGATTGGTCATTGAGGAGGTAAAAGGGATTACTCGCCCTCCTAGGACACCCCGTGTTAAAGAGAGTATACAAAATTATATGCTTATACACAGAAGCATAGGGAGCAATAGGGAGTATTCATATACTCCCCAGGGATTACTCACCGAGCAATCATACGATGCTCCCAAGTTCTACTGGGAGAAAAAAAATAACTACACTTACATATAAAGGTAGAAAAAGAACTACCGATGCACGCAGTTTTTTCAACAGACCTATGACAAATAATATTCGATAGCTACATAATTCTTACCTAATTAAAGGTTATATGGAAATACCTATTGAGGAATCTTACTCCTTGACTTTAAATTACAAAGGAAGAGGGACGTAGGGAGACCGTTTTAATGTAGTATCACCACAGCCAAAAAATGTTGGCTACAATTTGTCATTTTGTTTGCCAAATATACGTTTTATCGGTGCACTTGCACAATATTCGCATTCGCAAAAGCTCCGCATTGATTATTGCGAATGCGAAAGCGGAAGCGAATGTTAAAATTAATGCGAAAGCTCCGCGGTTGCGAATGCGAATGCGAACATTCGCAACAACCCTGCTCCGTAAATGTAGTGCAATCCATAAAAAGTATGTAAGCAGGGCGAGTCCTTAGTGCGATTGATCCGTTAGACAGGAAAGGGTAGTAACGAAGAAGTGAAGTCATATTATACCAGCCTTGTAAACTTAAAACACCAAACAAAAATGTCAACAACAATGAAAATAGTTGAGAAGTGACACCACCAGCAATACCACGAGTTACTACAACAATTGCAATCAGCTCGAAAGAACCACTGAATTAACGCATTTAAATTATAAGAATGTGCGCGTATGCTACATGTATTTGTAAATTGTATTTATTTCTCGTACATTGTATGTACATACATGCTAGGAACGTTAATCCCGAGATCCTGGCCTGTTTTTAGATCCCAAAAATCCCGGCAATTCTTGGCAAATAGTCTGATGGCAATAATAGAAACTCGCTTTCTTGACCACTATTGTTTATATTTCTCTTTTTTATTTAATAATAAATATTTTTGTATAAATGTCTAGCTCAAAAACTAATATATTCGCGAAACCATGGGCTTAATATAGTAAAATTGCTTTTTTAGTTTTTAACTCCGATGTCAGTAATCCAAAAATGATTTAACAAATTCAGTGAAATGTCCTTAGAGAAGAAGTATGGGTATCAAATTAAGGAGAATACGCTTTAGAATTTAATTAGATTAAATTTTTTGGTGCATAAGGACTGGTAAGAACCGAAAATCTCCTTAAAAATTGTATCCTTGAAATTTCGCAATATTTGTTTTTGAAAAAATTATATGTTAAGGACTTATATAAACTCGATAAGATCCTCGAATTTCATCCTTCTAACTTTATCAGCTTAAAAAATTACCTATTCGTCCTTGTGAAGCCAAAAAACTTTTTTTTTTTAAATTCTAAAGAAATTTCCTCTTTCATGTGGTACCCATATATTTATTCCTCATTGCATTAAATTTTTAAAGTACTTTTTGGAATTAATCATATCTTTGAAACTACAAGGTCCTTTAAATAAAACCTTTCGTCAGAGAAAAAATAAAAACGCCACTTTAAATAAAAAATTCTAAGCAATTTTTTCGATTCAAGTTGTTGAAAAGTAATGAGTATCTAAATC
>NW_016175118.1:0-10298 GCF_001687245.7 Rhagoletis zephyria
ACATATCAGCATGCATACTTACACTTTCAAACATATGTGTACTTACGTACATACATATGTATGTAGAACTAAGAAAAGTATTTTCCAAGGATCGCATGACAATTTAACATTTTTTTAAAACTTATCCGAGCGTTAGTCATACGTTGAGAGCTCAATGGCCTGTGTTGCGCAAATCTAGAATGTTGCATGCCGATTGCGACTTCTTCTGCTTCAACTTAAAATAAAATTTATTTTTACGGCTTTTAAAGTAAACTGTTGAATAATAAATGCATGAATTTATACCAGCTTAGTTTTTCAGTTGAAATTAAAGTAATATCTACAACGTTTTAGGTATTATATCATTCACACGAGCATTTTAATAATATCAACGTCGCATGTGCGGGTATGTGTGTAAAAGTATTTCTATAAAAAAACACTGCATAAAAGAAATGTATAAATAGCGTTGAATATAAAAGTAACCTACCTGTGCCAGCTTTGCTCATTCCTTGTATTGTTCATACATACACTTCGCTTCACTTGAATAGGTACACGTTTTTTCCTCAAGAATTGAGCGCCTATCTGGACTTGTGGGCATCCGAGAAGCTTCGTTTTAATCTCATTTTGAAGGATGATCAATTTCGATAAAAACGATGAAAATGAAGAAAGTATTTTGATTAAGTACTTTTGATTTTATTCCACTTTTTATCAAACTACACGAAAATTATGCTTACAATTTTGATTCAGTTGAATAGCCACAGTCGCGTTACTAACTACTAACTAGAACTAAATACATTTATTTTAGCACTTTTAGTATTAGATACTAAATCCTAAATTCCAATGTATGGAAACCCCCTATGCGGTACACAGTTTCATAGACGTATTAAAAAATTAAGCACATCTCGCTGCGTACCTCTTTAATCGCCAATAAGAACAACTGCCAATAATGGATTGCTAAAAAAATGTCTTTAATATCTACTTTTTTTTTGCATGAATTATTCATAATTTTATGATATTTATAATATGATTAATTCCTTTGTAGCCATCAAAATTAAACTTTTCGCCGAAAAAAGTTACCATTTCCTAAACGCAGGTGTATAGAGTAATTCACAGTCAACCTTGTGTTGTTATGAACGCCAACGATTTTCTTTTGGTCCACTATCTTTACAATAAGATGCCGACCACAAGTTCGGATATAAGCTCGGATCTTGAGGAAAAATGTGTACCTATTCAAGAGAAGCGGAGTGTACTTCCTTTTTATTTGCTTTTTTTTTAATGAAATATAATATAGAATGGTTTTGTTCGCAGCAAAGAAGCGGAAACAAAGTAAGTCTCCGCATCTGAGCCACCCGCGCATATTGAGACATATACACTACGTACTTACTACATACACACATAAAAAAGCCTATAGAACCCTGCAGCGAAAATCTCGACTAGTAAAACAAATGCATTTACTTATATACTACATATGTTCCTATATTCTGGAGTATCCTTGTATTAAATCTTGTGCACAGCGAAAAGAAAATTATGGCAAACTTGCTATGATTCTAAATTCCTTAGAACCGTATCAGTTCGGTACTAGTAGATTTCTCTACAGGCAACTACCAAGAATATGGAAATATATAATCGTGAGTAAAAACTAGACACCGCGGAAAAATTAATGAAATAAATATAACAAATTTACAGCCATAATGCGGGGACCAAATATAAATAATTACAAAGGTATGTATAGGTACGTGTGTATGTTTATATGTACAGGGTGGGCCAAATAAGACCAACCAATGTTAAACACGAACAACTCTTTTATTTTCCAGCTAGCGGAGCCGGCGAACTTCGTCCCGCCCTAATATATGTATATATATTTTTTTTTGTTGAAACATTTTGCTACAACATTTTCACCAACAATCCACGTTAACGACTTTAATCGGCATATTTATCTATTACGATTATTAGTTGTAATTTTTTTAGTTTCTTCAAAATTGTCGCACATATTAAAAACCAGGCTCACTGGAAAGAGCAATTTTTCTGCTATATTAAGGGTACTCGTATTTATTTTACATGATGCACTGTTGAAAGATAAGCATAATGATTTATATGGAAGGCTCTTGAAATATTTTCTCAAATTCAGACATCTCTTGCAAATAAACCCAAATGTTTATAGAACCTTTTTTAATGACAACCTACTTAAATTTTTGTGATCTTCAGGTTATTTATACAGAATTTGGACTTATTCGGATTTAGGGGATGTGTGGTTCAAAAACCGTAAAAATACTGTGCGTAATATGGTGCAAAATAAAAAATCTCTTTACCAAAAATTTGCGTTTTTAGCATTTTTCAGAACACGTTTCCGACCTCTAAAAATGCTTTTACTACTTAAAAAACTTTTGTATATCAAATTAGTCGGAAAATGCAATTTAAAACTTACTAAGAAGATTTTCCGGTATTGCTCAAAAATGAAAATAGTCATATTTTCAACATTACTTAAGATACGATAATGGGCACTATCGCGAATTTCACATGAACAAATAGTCTCAAATTTTATAAAGCAAAAAAAAAAACCATGTTTCCCAATTTTTTTTTTATCTGTTAAATTATGGGAACGATGTATTGATATGGAACTGTCGATAGGGCTGAAGGTTAGTCAGTGTGTAATATTTCATACACAGTGTCATAAAATAAAAAAAATTATTAATAAAAAGTAAGTGCGCCTGGGGCCACACTGGAGAAGTGAAACTTACGTTACATATTTATTTTGTCTCATAACCAATATACATTCATACATATGTACATACATACATACATCTGATTTTGCTTAAGGTTATATTTTTTGTCTTTTTTCTATCTAGATCCCTACCTCTACCTCTGTTCGTTCTAATTACATTTATGTTATTCTGTTTTCCTTTATCTTTATACTCTATCGATAAAAAAAATCGATAGTAACATTCAATTGAATATCGTCAACAAAACCGATAAACATATCGATAACAAATGCGATAAAAATTTCGATAGCAAACTCGATAATATTGGTAGAAAAATCGATTAGAAAATCGATAAAAATATTGTAACAAAATCGATAAATAATCGATAACAAAATCGATAACAGAATCAATAAATAATCGATAGCAAAATCGATGATAAATTCGAAAAAAATTTCGATAGAAAAATTTATAATAATATTGGTAGAAAAATCGATTAGAAAATCGATAACACAATCGATAAAAATATCGATATCAAAATCTATAAACATATCGAATATTATGACGATAAGCTCTGAAAATATCGAGTGCAAAATCGATAATAATATCGATGAAAATTTCGTTTTTAACGTGCAGGTCTTATTTGGCCCATCCTGTATAAATATATAAGCTGTCTAATACATATATACATATACAGACATTCATATATATATACATATTTATTTAGTAGCGTGTGATTTGACTAGGTGCTCGTTAAAAAGAAATTAAGTTTATTCTCGAAATCATGCCATCTCTCATTCCTTTGCACCTTCTGCACTTGCTACCCCTAGCAACGACTACATAAACTTAGCTTAAATTTCACGCCAAACTGGTTTTAATTTTGGTAGCACTCAAGTTAACAGAAATTGTTGTCTGTATGCCCTTTTGAAATGCTAAAAGAAATACATAGATTAATTTAAAAAAATTTGTAAATACATACATACATATGTACATATGTAGGTATGTACATGTATAAAATTCTTGGCTCATATTTGTATTAGAAAAAGTTTTAAAATACAGTCTACTTCAGCAGAATATGTTCATCTGACCAAATGTTTTTTTTTTCTATATAGTATTTTTTTTGCCAATATTTTTTAATGTTACTTTTTTTTTTGGAATTTGTTAAATTGGCAATTTTTCCTCCGGTTTGGTCATCTGTTTGCGATTAAGGTTGGTTAAAAGTTGGCAAAAGGTTAAGATATCTCCCACGCCCGATAATCCAGTGAATTTCAAGAAAGCGAACTCTGCTTTCCGAAAAGAAGTCAAAAACTGCAAGTCGGCTACCTTTGAAGACTTCACTAAAACCATAAACAGACATTCATCTATCTCATCCATCTGCCAAAAAGTAAATAGACGACTATTTTGGTCAAAATTAGGCTAACTATCCTTCTGATACCTAATTCTCGCAAGACTGTATGAATCACAAGTATAATACACCATCTTTATTCGTTACAGGGGCCTTCAATTTTCAGGCGAAAATTATTGATGAAAAGATAAAACTAGTTAGAAGAATTGAGAACAAGCTTGAGTAAAGTCAAAGGGAAGAAAACCCGTATCCGACCAATCTTCAATACAATATTGGAAAACATCGACCGTAATACCTGTACCAAAAACAACACAAGTCATATCGACCGATTTCGTTTATATCGTGCCTCTCAAAGATCCTTGAAAGAAAAGTAGTTTCTCGATTAGCGTGGGTTTCTAAATCACATAACCAAAAAAACTTAATTTTTCATACTGAATATCTCTAGAAATGTTCATGGTAATTGTTTGAAATATAAAGGTTTCCATTTTTCGAAGACCCGGCCTTTGACCCCTTAAAGCAGCTATAATATAAGTTTGCACAAAAAAAAAAATTATAAACCGTTTAAATAAGAGAAAAATACGGTCTACGACCATTTTTCTACTTTTTAATTATTTACATATAATAATAAAAAATAATTTTTTAGCAAAGCTCCTATTTCGAACTTTGAGGCCCAGAACTCGATTTCAGAAGCTAACTTCGAAAAACGGAGAAATTACTTTTTTACCTGTGACTCAATCTCTTAAAAAATAAAAAATGGTTTGACCCTATACCCAGCGGAGTGCTGCACAGTGTAATGATTCCAGCATCTTCATTTATTTAAAACTAATAAAGTTAGAAGGACGGAATTCGAGGATATAGTAGTAAACATATTAGTCCTTGACATATATTTTTTTTTCAAAAATAAATATTGGAAATTTCCAAGGATATTCAAGAATAAAGTTTTAAAAGGACATTTTCTACATTTATTCGTCCTGGTGCAATAAAAAATTGAATTTTTTTTTAATTCTACAGAGTTTTTCCTTCTAACTTATATCCATATTGTTAATATGCAATGCACCAAATCTTTTAAATAATTTTTTTATGCAATCATATCCAAGAAATTTCAAAGTCCTCTCGTCAGAGAGAATAATTAAAAACACAGTTAAGTTATACTATATTTGGTTCCTAGTTTTGTAAAGATATTGATTTTTTTGTGTGTTTTAAAAATTTTTGGTTTTTGTCGCACGGTGTAATCAATGTATTCTTTTAGTTTCTGAGAGAAGAAATCATTTTGTAGCGCCTAGAATTATAGAGAGTGAAGATCCCTGGAGGATAATAATTATACCAAATACATACTAGGTCAGTGTCCGGTCGCATTGCAGGAGTTTTTTTCTTGGATTTCCACTAGACTTTAAATGGCAGATATTGTAACGATAAAGTCGGGAATTAAAAAATAATCGTTCAAAATTTAGTCATTGAGTTCATTTCCACGTGACATTTTATTAAATGGCACCAATTTTTTGTAATTTCAATGCCTAGTGGAAATCCGGCATAAGTTTATTTTGTTTTATTCTTTAAGCTAAGCGAGCTGATGGCCTCGTAGCCTGCTTTTAACTATTTAGCTTTTAATTTATCATGAGTTTAATAAATAATAACTATACTAACAAATGTGTACTTAGAAACCAGAAATGAGTTTGGTAAATTTTTGTCGAGTGGGTAAAGAAAACATGCTGTTTCGCCGTGTTCGAACCAAAGAGATAGTGGTATTTAGGTTAGGTTAGGTTAAGCGGGAGAGCTCCTTCCAGTGGAGCTTTCTCCAAGGTATCCAGGCTCTCGAAGAAATGGTCCCCAGAATCTTGAGGTATTTTTTCGGAGTTTCTACAGTTTCTACAGAAATTGTTATGCGGTGCTCCAAACCTGGCGCCCATATGGCCAGTGGTCCAGTGTCCGTTAATATTCCTGTGAGAAGTTTAACGTTTGGCTTTGACAGCCTTAATAAATTCCTTGTTTTTCATTCGTCGAGCCATGGCCAGAGCGAGCGCGATGCCATGCAGGTGTGCAGATTTTCCGACATGCTGTTGGTGGTCACCCTCTCGACTTCCGAAAACAGAAATCGCAAGGAAAGGTTTCATGCCCCAAGCCCCATCTCAGATCCCTTTCTAGTTCAGTGGTGTTACGGGAGGCAAGTGGATAAGCATGGAATCTTGTGGATTTTCCGGAAACGCGTTGTGTATGTAGAGGTGAGTGTGGGTGGATTAGTAGCGCAGTAATCATATTTTAATTAGTCAGTTCTTCCGAAGCAACTCAAGCGTTGATTGTTGGTAGAAATATTTACTATGAGTGCATTCATGAGGGCGTGAGTTGGTGAAGGTGGTCATTATCTCTCGGTAAATGTCGTTTATGCGTTGGATGCGTTGATTTGTCTTCTGACGTAGCAAGGAGGTGGCTGTGCTTCCAATTGTTCTCACCTAGTTTGCTAAATTGAAATTTTATTTACAACACTAAAGAACTAAGTATCTAAGTTTTACACGGAAAAAATTAGATAACGAAAGGCTGCGAGCATTCTGGAGCCGGGAGCCTTTCTTAATGGAGCCTCAATCCGATTAAGCATAATATTGTTATTGTTATTGTTCTTAAGTGCCTGAACAAATTCTTATATCCGGTAATCCGTACCTCCATCATCCACGTGTTTGGCTCGGTAAGACTTCTTGGAGAGCGTGGAGGGTGACAATAGCTTGAAAATACCTTGGTCCAGTATTTTGGAAAAAAACAGTGCCTCTAAGATTGTGTGATATGCATACGTGATTTTTAAAAAACCCGTGTTTTATACGACTTTGCACAAATACGACAAATAATTTGTTGGTTCCTTGGGAAAAGTGGAGAGCGCTTAGGTTAGACACTAACAAAAAATCGAAGTTTTGACTTAAGTCGATTTTTTTCTGGCGATGTTAATGCACCTACATCATACAATTTATGCAACTTTCAGAGGTTGATAGCAAACCGCTTTATAAAAACTTGCTTAAATAAAAATAATATACTTTTTTATATGTTCTAAACTTCGTCTTGAAAACTTTATATGCAGAACATAGGGCGTAGCAGAGTTATGCAAAAAAAAAAAAAACAAATAACTCTTGGCGGTGTGTAGGGCATTTCCCTGCTAGAATTCTTTATATATTCCTTAAATTTTTTCTAGGCATTGATTTTCACAGCGTATAATTTTTCGGCGGCAGCCGTTACGTGCCCACTTGTGGTTGCCAGTTTGTGTATTTTTGTGGTAGATCTAAGCTGTTGCTCACGGTGGTGTTGGCATTGGTGGTTCTGGTGCAAAGCGCCACAGGTGTTGTTGAATGAGCGCGTTTGCACGCCCAATGTAAATTACCAATATTTGCGAAATACGCCGCACGCGCATGCATCAAAAAGCGGATGCTACATGCGACACGAACAATGGTGGAGCACTAACATACAGACACATCCGCCATGTGCCATGCAATTACGAATTTACAAGAACACGTACACTACGCTGATCATTTACCTCTGATTTTTTTTATTTTATTTAAATTTTTTTTTTGTGCTCGATTATTATTCTAAATACACGAAAATCGTTAAGGACCTTGCACGACTTTCAGTCGTAACAATCATACTGTTGCTGGACACGCTCGGGTAGCTGTGAAAAAAAACCAACATGAACTCAAAAAAAAAAAAATTATAATAATAATACAAAAGTAAGAAAAGCAATAATGTAAAATCAGCTGGCAATCAATTGCTTCTTTGCTCCTTCAGTCCCACCTGCTACTATAAAGTTCGTGCTATAGAATTTACATTTGTGATTAGCATAAATTAATTGACTTTTCACCCTGCATTTGTGATTGATCGCAATTTTATTGGAAATAACTTGACGAAGTATTTAGATACATTGTATGTAAGCAATATGTGGGAGGCAAGTTGACAAAACGACTAAATTGAGCGATTAAACGAAGATTTGTTGGCCGTTGTGGCTGTGTGGTGAGAAGTGCTAACTTCCACGCCGTAGGACCAACATTCGATCCCTGGTTCAAGCAAAATCTACAAATAGAAAAAGACGATACTGGCGAAACTCAGCAAAACACTTAGTAAAAGTGTAAGCGCCAAATTATTATTAATATGAACTTTTACGAAAAATGGATCCACTAGATGGCGTTGGAGTCGATTTATGTAGATGATCCTAAAAATTATCAATATACATATTTATTCTACGTACAATATGATGCAATAAAAAAAAATTGAGGGGTCGCTATCTGGAGTTGAAAGAATTGAACTTTTTTAAATCATAAAATTCGACAAAATGTAGACTTGGACCAGTTTATAAACTTATATGAACAAGTTTCAATAACATGAAAAGTTTTCCAGATTGCATGCCGAAATTATGTACAATTTTTGCGACTAAAAAATGTAATACAATTTTTCAAGCCCTGGGAGTTGCACCTATAAAACTTGCTTAAAATTTTGAAATTTTCGTGGATGCCTTTATTAGAACGAAATTTATTAGAACGATACAAAATTTAGGTATTGATATTTTAGGGAACACAACTACTTACTGCATATATGATAGAAATACATTTACCAAGAATAAATAAAGAAATAAGTAGTTAATATAGTTAAAGTTGCTGTCCTTGTAGCATTTAGGTACATCGAAATTGTTCGATTTTACTCTGATACTCTTCAGGAGGCTTCCAGTAATAATACCCAATTGTCTATTTTATCATTTTTTAATAACAACGATTTTTTATGGGTACCCGATTGCATATTAGGGGGTTTTTGAAACCTATGAAAAATGGTTAATATAAAAAAATTGTTAAATATACAATTAGGTATTGTTATTAAGTCTCCTAAAAAGAAACAGAGTTTGCCGATCGAGAAATATTTATTTTCTACGAAAAAGTATTTTTTCCCCATACAAAATACATGGAAAACTACATGGGCTTTGAGGAACTTCTAAATAAAAATTTTCTAAATAAAAATCGTGTATTCTTTTTTCCATTTAGAAAAATCCTAGGGCGTGAGAGCTTAACACTTTAAGCTTTTTCGAGATTTCGATTGGGCGCCTAAGTGCATGCTATGGTCTGTTGCATGTGTAAAAATTTATTTTATGCATTTTATGAAATTTTTGCACATGCACTTCTCAACTGCCATGTGATTGAACTTTCTTAAGTTATAATTCGATGGCACTTCAAAGTATGCTCGGCTCGGGGCACTGCCTCCGGAGCATTTTGAGGTCTCTGGTGGTAAACAAACTTTATCCTTAGCCATAGGCCCCAATACCCACCTTTTTGATCAAATAAATATTTTTTTTATATAAATATATACATGCAAACATACTGGTCTCCCTTCTCACTGAGTTATTCAAAGCCAATAGTAATTTGAAAAGCCATAAGTGGTTCAGACGATTGCATTCCACTTCCATCACTTCCATGGTGTGCCATAGCGGAAAAACCTAGGATTTTAGATTTTGGTTAATTTTTTTTTTTCGGTAAATTGGTATATGGCCGATAAGATATATGTAAGTACGTATGTATGTAAACCTAATTAAATAATATCATTATGAAAAACACTTTGAATAAATAGAACACGTTTTCTTTCGTTTATGGATTTCAAAAATACGTAGAAGCAAACGCAAATTTGCTATTTAATTTTGCGGGGTTTATGTATTTTGATACATACATACATGTACATATATGTACGTACAATTTTTTTAACGCATTAGATGTTAATTTTCTATGAATTGATATTGTGACGCAGCGTTTTCGGTGCTATTTAATTAAGTTGTTTTCGAGCATAGATACGCACGTTGTTTATTCGTGGGTAAGAATGAATAGGATCTTTGTTGTACTCTTACTACATTCTTATTTGTGATTTACCATAATGCTTTTTAAGCTGTCTATGCTTTGATTTATTTATGTTGACAGTTTTGCCTGAGTAAATGACACGTCTTTTTTATACCCTTGCGCACTTGTGCACAAGGGTATTATAACTTTGTTCACATAACGGTTGTTTGTAACAGGCAAAACGAATCGAGATAGATATAGACAAATGTATACATAAATGATCAGAATGAAAAGAGAAATCGATTAAGCGGTGACTGTCTGTCCGTCCGTCCGTCCGTCCGTCTGTGCACACGATAACTCGAGTAAAAATTGAGATATCTTAACGAAACTTGGTACGTGAACTTCTTTTGGGCGTAGGACGGATGGTATTGAAAATGGACAATAACCACGCATACCTCCCATATAACGGTAATTTAAAAAAATACGAAAACTGCGATATTT
>NW_016175119.1:0-10298 GCF_001687245.7 Rhagoletis zephyria
ATGCGGCATTCGCAGCATACGATTGCGAATGACTCACTGGCGCCGAACCATTGAAAAATTTTTGGCAAATAAACGTAAAGAACTAGTTCCGATATTAGCAAGTCAATATTCTTATTAAGTCTAATCGAAAAATTCCTTGTCGTTTATAGAATAACGGGAATGCGGCATTATACTAAAGCCAGTTTCCCTACATAAGCTACTATTCCATACGAACACTGATATGTATACTAAAAATTAGAAAGCTATTATAAGAGTAATTCCATAAATTTTCTGACAGTTAAAAATTTTGATTGTAGTTACGTGGATAGTTAAAATATTTTAAACAGGCTCCACATTTATGATGTCGGGCGCTACGAAGCTTTACGAAGATCTTGTGAAACACATAAATATGTAAATAAATATATTTTGGTGTTCCTTGACTTTACTGACATGTTAAAAAGACGACGTATTTCGGAAAGAGTCTCCGAAATCTGAACGATAAGACCTCTCCGGCTAAGTGTTATCGTAATCACAATACCGATCCTGGGCGTGTACATTGTAGAAGGTGCGTCTAACACCTAAATTCATAAAAAATAAAATCGGTTCTGTTACAAAAAAAATCAAGCCACTAATGAAGAAAATCGATGGATTTTTTTTGTATGAATTTGAAGGAGTGTTATATACATGGCGTATGAGTACCATTTTTATTTATTAATCGATTTTCTGCATTAGTAGTTTGATTTGTTTGTAACAGAACATATCGAAGAGTGGTTTATTCTTATAAGTTGCCCTTTAAGATTTTTTATTTTATGCTACTTTAACTTTACTTCGCGTCTTCTTTTAATCTTAGCAATCAATCCCGAATATATCAAACATGTAATTGTTTTGCAGAAAATCGCATTCATGCCATTGACTTTCTAAAATTCAATAACTACCATCATAATATACATACATACACATGTATTGGGCTACGATTTTCCGTCATCAATTGCAATCGAAATGCGTCCAATCACAGTGCTTTCAACGTTTTGCCCGCATATTTTTTTGCAAAATGGTTCATATAATATTCTGATGCAACCCTACATATGCACGCTACTATCTACTTAATACACCTTCGCCCCCTACAATATGCAACAATGCACTTACAAAGGCGCCGCCATCGAATTGCGTCCCATCCACCATCTGCATCGCCGCCACAACCACAACCACTCAGCATTGGGGAGCAATTAATTGAAATTTTAGCTTCCGGCAGAGCGTTGCCATTCATAAAGTTTTAACTGCGGCTGAGCGAATTTTTAATTTATACATCTCCCTACACTATGTATGTATGTATGTATCTATGGAATACTAATGCTACAGCGGCAACAAGCCACAATAACTGCTGGTGCAACGCCATCTGTGGGCAGTGTTGCCATTTTGTGAGTAATTCCTCAAAACGTGAGGAATTTCGGGTGCGCTTGAGTATTTTTTGTGAATTTTTATTTTGAGGAATTTTCTCTCGAGTTTCACAGAGTTGTTAAATCGCTTTGCAAGTTTTTGAACAAAAATCTTTCCGCAGTTTTATAAAGAGCGAAATACACCATACAAGCGGCTTGTCAAATCTACTTTTCCCATTTCGCCATACACCATGCAAACATGACTCGCTGAAGCAAAAAATTTGAGTTTTCTTCCGGTTAACAATGTAAAAGGGTTTGGTTTTCTTAGATTTTTCTCTCTTGCGTCCTCAATCGGTAAAAATTCCGTTGCGAATTAGGCGATTTTATCATACGCAACGTAAGCGGTGTGATCGAATATCAACGTGGCGGCCAGAAAATAAAAAATATTTGATTTTTGTTCACATTTCCCTCAAACGGCTTGTCAAATCTTCAAACATCCCCATACACACCATAAATAGCTTTAAGCAAAGGAATATTTCGCTTGGTTTGTCAAGCCGCTGGTGTGGTGTTTCTCGCTATTAAGCACATCTGCATTTGCTGCTGAATATTCAAAGTGTTATCGATAATTTTTTTCATTCCATCGTATATTTTCAACTTATTTTGAACTTGCAAAATCTCGGTAACGAATGGAAAGACCATGCATTGTTCGATCATAAGCATATTCATATTTATTCTTCATTAGATCCAGAAAATTGTAGGAAACAAGTTTTTGAATTAAAAGATTCTTCAGTTTTATATAAGTTTCCCAATTAAAAAAATTATATCTCCATTACCAATATAATCCTTTTCTAATGTTTCATTAGAACGTATATATACTACTTTAAAAATGTGTAGGACTGACTTGAGGACCAGATTGAGCACTGATATAGTTGCAGCAATATTATATACAAACCAAGGCATATAATAAATAACGGTCATACTTGGTTCAACCGAACAAATGTTCCAATTGAATTGGAGAATGTAATTAATTTTTATACTAAGTACCTGTAAATAGTATGCAGTACCTAAGGCTCATATTTGTAATAAGAGAATTTTGACGATTGTTCATTTGTTTTTAAGGAATTTGGTAATTTTTTGTGGCAACACTGTCTGTGGGAGAAGTACGGATGCAGTATGTAGAAAGCTTTCGGGACTGGTTGTGTGTTGTCATCCTGTATGTTCGTATTTAGCTGTCTAGCTTTTTGCAATGCCTTTGTCTGTTGGGTACTCAGTCTAGCTGCCTATTTCAATCAGCCTTCACAAGGGTACAAGCAGACACTGTTGCTACAGGTACATGCACTAGGTTTTGAAATGTGTGTACGAATATCAGCGTCATTGTTTCCATTTTTAGCATGTAGAACGCTCCCCTTCTCCTCGGCTAAAGCTTCTGCACACCAAAGTAGAGCCACAAAACCAGCAGCCATCAACCAACTAACCAACCGGCAGCAGCTAACTGGCAGCAATCCGGACAAATATTTTGTTCAATTAAAGTTGCTCGAACAGTGTCACGTAGAGTGCTTTGCAACAATGGAAACTGCAGTGGCATTGGAAATGGCAATGGCAATGGCAATGACAGTGGCAATGAGTGGAATGCATTGTACTATGGTGCATTTGAAATGAAACTGAATCTTCTGGTGCGTTCAAATATGGCATCCCCATACTTGTACTTTCACCAACCCACCACCCCTAATAGACGTGCTGTAATGACACCCGCCCGTTTCCTCTCCAGTTGTTCCATTTGCTGTTTATGCATTTCCAACAACGACAATGACATTGTTGTCCATTGAAGCATTCGCAAAATTCATACACTCAGGCATATATATGTATACATATGTATTTGTTGCGGTGTATGTGTGTGCCACACTGATGAAGGATATCCTTGTGTTACTTCCTGTCGCCGTTTTATTTTGTCATTGCACAGCTAATTTCCTTGCGAAACTTGTTTTTTTTTTTTGCACATCTGAAGTATTGAAAGCATTGAGTTATTTTCTCTCCAATATTTTCGACCTTTTTCGACCATTGCGCATAACTGTTTCGTATTGCCGTACATTGGCGCCACGATGCATTCTATCATTCTGGCGTTGGCGTATTGGTATGCTATTAGGTGGCTTTCCTTTAGCCTGGATTTTGACGCATTCTGCACAAAATGCACGTTTTTCTACTCCTTTCGGAATGAACAATAAAAAGGTTATCCTAACCGCGTAAACCTCGTAAACAAACCGGTTTTCCAAACCGAGGCATGCGAGTCATTTACGCGCTTAGTTGAATTGCCCTTAGGAGCTCTCGAAATAAAATCCAGTAAGCCTAACTTCGTATCTAAGAGTGGTATTATTTTTCTCTAATTTCCCAGCATCTTACCCAAATTGGGTTACCTCAAGGCACAACAGCTCTAAGCTACGGTCATGTATCTGTAGCTAAAGATCTGTTTGCACTGAGCTGATAGGAGAAAAAACCTGTCCTGTTCCGTTACAACCAATCCACTAACTATAACTATTTAAAATTTCTCCAGATAAGTATTATGTATGTAACACGATTTTTGTAAACCATTATTTCCGTGTTTATGTTAACCTTTTATTAAAGGAAATCTAGCGTTGCATATCCGCCAGGATCAACGTCAAAAATTACGGTTCTTTAATGGTTCACCAGAGGCGCGAGCTTCAACTTTCAGCTTGGCGAGGCAAAATTTTCTGTTCGCACTTTTGAGAAGCACCCTTCTCTCCTTCCCCTATACGAATGGCATCAACCATAAACCGCTAGCCAGTCAGCCAGTTAGTTTATTACGCCAACCAAAACCCCTACTGAAGCTATGCCGTAATCGGTGGCTGCAAAGATTACAGCCACATTGTTGCAACACAGTTGCTCGAAGAACAAAGGTTGCAGATGCAGCGAAAACAGCAGTTATGGTGACTTGAAATGCAGCTAATTTGGCGAAAATGAAATTAGCATTAACCGTAAATTGTACAACTCTTGCCACTGCCTGGCTGCGTACTCCAAAATCTGTGGCAGTTTGCCGGCACTGTGCCATTGACGTAATATGTAAGTTGCTGCGCCAAAGTTCCAAGTGCCATGAGCCATGTTTTTATATGTGGCAATAAGCCAAACAGTGCGAATTTTAAAACGTTACTTGCTCTTTGGATCGCGTTTGTGGCACTTTTTTCGTTTCTGTAGCGTTAATGACCTGTGAAATATTCTTTTTGGCGCTCATCCGCCCACTCCATTTGCATTACTTCCTCTTTGTCTTTTTAGTAGTCATTGTACAATATTAGCACACTCCCTTTCCTGGCGCTTTCAATAATCTTGCGATTTTCTAAAATTGAATATTCGTAGAATAGATTCTAATTGCGGTTAATTTAACTTGAAATTGCTCATTAAAATAGTGAATTGGGTACGATAGAACTTTGAGGGTAAACTTAACTGAATACATGTCGCTCGTTATGGTTCAACCTGCGACCGATGTAAAATCGTAGACACGACTTATCTTGTGCGATTTTCGTGTAAACGAAATGTGAAAGCGCATTTAACGTACGGATGCAATAATAATATAATACTAATTTTGAAATTTAAAAACATTCTGTCCAGGATTTTTTCCGCCAACCCACTCGCCAAATATTTCCTAGCATGTTAAATTTCATATAAAATAGATTAAATCCATTAAAGAGATGGGTGAAGGGCGTGCCTTATTCGGATCTTCTACTAAAACCTCATTACCAAGATCAAATCCAGCTTTACTGCTTCCTATACTCATCTATAGCGAGAAATTTGTAACGAAAGGTACTAAGTATATTATACTTCTTTCTATTTCCGTGCGGATGGATATGTACGTGTGTATAACACGTAAGTTTTCTATAATACGAAGATATATAGCTTAAACGCATTGTCGATGTCGATAATAGCATTTCTAAATTGACGACCAATGTTCGAAATCGTTACGGACAGGCAGCAGTAACTCGGCTCACAGCGCCAGATAATTGGCAACTTTTGCCTACAGAGGAAAAACTAACGTTCTTACGGATGTATTATTACTTTTTTCTACTCTTTACAATTCGAATCAAACCTTTCCACAAGTGCGTGTTTTAATCAAGCACTTTTAACCAACGTTTGGGCTCAGTTCCGTTTCCATTTTTGTGAGGAGTAATCAAGAAAGTTTGATTGCCGTCTGGCAGGTACACAAGTATGTACATATGTATGTACTACCTACCTACCTATGTACGTTTGTATATTGTATTCATGTTTTGTCAAGCGTGCGCCACCATAAAACCTGATTTTAATTATGACCACAGAAAGGTGCTTGAGGGTTGAGAGCGTTTAGTGAATCAATTGCTAAACAGTTAGAAATGTGTACTGTCGGCTAGGGAGATTTCATTTGCGAATAATTAGTTTGGCAGAATTTGTATTTTATATCCTTACAGTCGTTAATTTTTATATTTTAGCCGCAGCATACTAAACTGCATTTTCAATTAGAGGTAGTTTTGTCGTTGTACAAATGGGGGTGAAATGAAAATAAAACAAACTCACAACAATTTTTGTAAATTTTGCAAATGTATGAAAGTTTTATCACTTATCATTGGACTGTGCAAATATGTACATATCAAAAACCACGGTATTTTTGTTTGAATGTACATATGTAAAGTTGGAAGCAAAAATGTGGAATGTCGCAAAATATGCGAACTGCTTGCAGTGCTCCTTGATGGGGATCACCTGGGCATGGGCGTAGCCAGAACGAAATTAAGGTGGGGTGGGGGGAGTGGAGTGGTGGGTTTGGTGGGGCCCTATACATTTTTTTTTCCAAACCAATAATTATTACTAAAAAATTGTTATAATAAGTAGCTTAAAATTATTGTAACCAATAGAGGTACATACATAAATAGAAGTTCACAAAAGTGGATATACAACTGTTCGTCGTTTTAAATAATTAACTTTTTACAGCACATGCATCAAAAGCCTAACCCCGTCAGTGTGAAACTTTTACCCAACCTAATCCTGCTACCGTCATGCACCGTTCCCCATCCGGTACCACCATCAAGGGTTTCGTCGGGATAATAAGACTGTGTGACTGATGAAGTTTATAGATCTAATGATGCACAAAAAATATGCATACTTAGACTTTTCAATACCCCCTCACAATCTGGACTTAAGGTATAAAAATGCGCTTTTCGTAGTTTGGGCCTTATAATTGTTCGTAACTTAATTTATGTTTATCCCTCAATATTATAAGTGCAACTTCAAAGCAATTTTACCTCAACACCTACAACTTTCTTTGTTTATGCATGTCACGCACACAAAATGTGAACTTTTTGCATTTCTTTGATTAACAAGTATTCTGGAAAAACTACAAAGTGGTGTTTCAGTTAAAGTGATGTGTGATGAGCAGTACCGAAGAAAATAAGCTGGAAAAAAGCAAATTTAAACGCTTAGATAAGCATTGAAACGTTAGTAAATATGCTTACAAATATGCTCGAAAAAAATCAAAAATCTAAGTACAGTTTAATGTTTTGTTTTTTATTTAGTTTGTTTCGAGAATTGGACGGCATTCGAAATGTTCAGATTTCCAGTAGTGTTAATGCTAGCTAGCCCCCGCCCCTACATGGCTACGCCCATGCACTCACGCTAACAAACGAATTGTTTGTAGGGCTTTTATAGTTGCAATTGCCAAAATAAACCTTTTTAAATATATGTATGTATATTAGACTGCATCACCAAAAGAAGTTGCGGTTTTCCGCCGGAATTACAAAATTTATCATATTTAGATGTCCACCAAAATATTATTGTAAAATATTAAGATTTAAGCGAAAATACCTCCAAAAATGGAGTTTTTTTATGAAAAAAAATAGTTTCTTTAAGAACTTTTCGAAAAAAGTTCCCTCAGATGACAAAACAGATTAAAAATTCTGCAAAAAAATATAAACTGGGCCAAACTGTTCTGATTTAGACTTATGGGATCTCGGTAGAAAGGAATTTTCACTATTTCCACTATTTTTATTTATGTGCAAAAAAGTCATTCGTGTCCCATTTTTTTTCATATACCAATACATGTTAATTCAACTTTGAATGATGTTCTTTCATCCTTTGTATGAGCTTATTAGCAAAGAAATAAAAAGAAAATACCTTTCCAATGATACCTCATAAGAGTTTAGGTTCAGTTATTCGAGTTTTTCTTATATCAATCTTTGAAAAAAGTTAAAAAAAAAACAGCATCTCATTATTACGATTCCGTTCAAATTTTTATTTTATTTTTTTTTTTTAATATTTGTATGCAAATATTTTAAGCTTAAACGGTTATGTCATTTGAGGTGATTTTTTCGAAAAACATCTTTAAGAAACTATTTTTATTCATAAAACTCCATTTTTGGAGGTATTTTCAAATCGGCCCAGCTCACGTAAATCTTAATATTTTTCCGAAATATTTTGGTGGACGTCTTCAAATATAATAGATTTTATAATTCCAAAGGAAAAACAGTACCGATGTTTTTTTTTGTATGGGAAGTGATGCGGTCTAATGTACTATATGTAATAAGATGAGAAATACTATTTTTCTTACAAAATTGATTCGGAAAGTAACAAATTAATGAGCTGTTCATAAAACTTGCAACTTCTTGCTGGTTTTGCGTTTTCGTACTTTCTTGCATATTTTTCTCATTGGGAGTAAATATTGGCAAGATTGTTTCACTGCCACGCCGACCTACGATTGTAGATTTGTATGCAAATGTATACATACGCCCGAAAAAAATCGAATTCATTTAGTATAAAAATTTTTTAATAAGAGTTTCCCTGGATTACTAAAATTGTCAATAAATATTACATTTCATTTAAATACGAGTTATGTTTTACATGGTACAAACGGCTAAATGCTTTATTAAGCACAGTATATCTCTACATATGTACATATATATGAACAGAGTTATCACTGTATATAAATTTATTTGTAATCATACTCGTATGTAGGTACATACATACATATAACATTACATGGAGATTTGTTTTTATTTATTTGCATAAACAATTTATCGCACATACATATATGAATGTAAGTTTAGATGTCATCGGACTAATATGTATGTATGTACTTATAAGCAAATAGTACATACGAACTTGCATACAACCCTCAAAAGAAGAGTAGAATTTTGCAGAAAACCATGTCTACTCCCTGTGGGGTGGAAGTGGCGTGCTGTTCGTCTGTCTCAATATACATATACATGCATACATACGAGTATGGGCCTCCTCACGACAAGCGAGGGGATTCAAAAACCACTTGAAAAATTCAAACGAAAATAAATCAAATTACGGAAAGGCAACAAACAAAATTTAAATGCAGTAATAGGTTTGCCGTACGTACATAGGTACAGTTGTACACCAAACACATTGCATGCATATGTGCATATGTATTTATATTATTGCCCAAATTATGAAATATAATTTCGAGTTAAATAAAAGTAATAAAAAATAAGTACACAAATACTACATATCGTCGTTTAAAGTACAAAACCGCGTATCAAGATAATGCAAAACGTCGTATGTGAGGTTGGGGAAATTTTACAGGAGGGAGCAAACGGTTCTCTCTTTTATCCCTAATTATCTCTACCTTTTATAGGTATCTAAGTATTGATATTTTAGTATGAATAGATAGGGCTTAATGTCAGGAACTTAGGGTAAGAACATTTCATTTGTGTCACAAATGTCAGTTGCGAGGTTCTGGAGAACCAGTGTGTTACACGACTGAGCAAATAAAACTGTATTTACGCTACGACAGAACGAAAAGCATATTGGACTATTTTAAAAGAGTCCTTATTATGATTACGCCACACAAAAGTAAAAAAAAAACGGATTTGCGCATTATAAAAAGCAATTTTATAGAAAAATGTCCAACTAACCCAAACCAAAAAGAATTTTTGATAAAAATGCATATTGCAGTTATGAGACGAGCGTGAAGCGTAGAAAATTCTGAGTACATGTATGTATGTACATCTTTTCTTAACTTTATCTTATGTATGTATAATACGCGAGAGCCAATATATACAACTAATGAATGCATTTTTTAGTCAGTAAAAAAAAATAAGTATTGTTTAACTACCCTCTTTGTCAATTGAGGTGATTTTTTTTTAAACACTTAAAAAAAAAATTATTTTTATTCTTAAAAACTCCATTTTTGCCGAATTCCACTAGGCATTGAAATGCAAAATATTTATGCCATTTAATAAAATGCCATGTGCAAATGAACTTAATGACTACTTAATTAACGTAATGACACGATTCTTTTTTAATACCCAACTTTTTCATATGTAATTTTTGCCATTTAATGCCTAGTGGAAATCCAGCATTAGAATATAATAGATTCTATAAATTCCAATGTACATATAAATGGGTAGCGAAGCCTCGCACACACGGTGCCGGCTAGTATAAATGTAAATTGCAAATTTGATAATCTGGTTCTTAGATCGCTGGTTCGAGTGCGCTTGGAGGCGGTTAAAGTAAATTAAGTCAATTATTTCAATTTAAATATATTGTAAAATTAATTTTATGTGGAAAGAACCTAAATACTTAAATACCATTAAAATTTAATGAAATAAATCTGTTTTCTTTTTAAAATTACAATAAAGAAGCAAATAAAAAAAATCGTGAAATACATTTAAAAAAAATTCCCCTGCCCGAGGACTTGAACCTCATATCTTTCGAATTGCACTCCAGAACTTTGCCCCGTCGGCCATTGCGACGGTTTGCAGCACCGCGAGCAAAATGACTTACTTACATATTCCATTCACATGGGATGAAGCAAAATTTCTTAACTTAAATATTTTATAATTTTCAAGAAAAAATTTTCTTGTTTTAATCAAACGCTTGTTTATTGATTTTAGTGTATGTATATCAAAACTAAATCAAAAAAAATATTTTCCTGTTTATTTTGAAAGT
>NW_016175121.1:0-10297 GCF_001687245.7 Rhagoletis zephyria
GATAATAATAGAAACTCCTTTTCTTGACCAGTATTGACTGTATTTTTTTTATGTAATAATTAATATTTTCTTATAAATATATAGCTCGGTATATATATAACACCGCGCGATAGTAAATTTTTCGCAAAATCATGGGCAACATATATATAACATTTTAATTAGTTTTTCACTCCGAAAACCAGGTATTTTTTTACAAAATATGCGAAATCATGCATTTACTGCGAAATATGCAAAAATATGCACTAACAATTGAATGCCATTTTAAAGGAAATTTTATGATTCGTGAAGGTAACTTAACCATTTCGATTTTAACATGCCCAATAAAAACATGCATTTGCATAAGATTCCCTAGTCATTAGTTTCACTTCGCGCCTGCAACAAAATAATGCGTGAAGTATACGTCTCGATTTTTTCTAAACCCATGTACAGTGGTTCGAATCGAAAATCTAGCTGGATACATTTAACATGATACAGTTAATCAAATACACTTTGATGCATCTTTACTAATGCTTATCTAGGGGATTTTTGGGTCACTGAATTCGAATCTGGAGTCGTTTACCAAAAACTCTAATGTCGCTGATTACGAATCTAAAATCATTTACGAAAAAGATAAAATTGGCGAGCCAATATGGCGGATAAAAAATTAAAAAAAATATAGATTTTTATGAAACTAAGAGCAAGGGGGTTTTCTGGGTAGCTGAATACAAATCCAAAGGCGTTTACCAAAAATTAAAAATAACAAATCCAATGTAGCGGAAGAAAAGTGTATAAAATCTCAACCCTTTAATGATATTTCTATAGAAAACGAGTAATTTAAAGAGCCTTTATGATTATATACTTCGCATTATAATAAAATTCCTATTTTATTTTCAAATCATAAGAATAATCTAAATATGTACCTTTTAAAATAATGTAATAGTACACATGATTCTCTAATAATTATAGTGCTTATTATAGCTATGCAACAACCATATATTGACAAGTCTTGACAATTTGTTTTATTACTATTTCATTTAAATAATCTTTCTATAAAAATATAGTTTGTTCTTTAATATAAACCGTATAGACTAAAATTTAAAACTTTGTGCAATATCCAAAAAAAAAAACCAACAAACTTTCGTAAAAGTGTCGATGTATTTAATACGACTTAATTAGTAAAAATTCCTGTTTGTAATTATTTTTAATTTTGATATTTGGCATACCATCACTCAAATGCAAATACCTAAGCGAAATGGTTATACATGGTTATCAAATTTAACCTCTACATTTCCCAAGGTGTAGATCATAATATGCAAATAGTTTCATAACAACACGACGAATTTTCAGAATAAATTAACTTACCTTAATATGGGCATAAATTGCTTTACGACCTCTAGATCTATAGTGAAATAAGTTTATTTTTTGGTTTATAAAGTCAAGTTCTCAAATAGACGGCGTTGACTTATACTTTTTTTGGTTCCATATGTTAGTTGCTTTAATAAATGTAATTTCTATTTCAATATATTGTCAGTTATATATTGCAAGTATCATAAAGTTATTTAAAAACAAATAATTTCTTGACTTTCGTCCAGCTAAATTTGCGATTCGAACCATTGTGCCACGTGGTGTGCATAGTATCAATATATGCAAACTTTTGCTTCGTCAACGTAATTACCAAACCCAAATATAAAAATACATAAATGATCCGCGTAAATTGTACAACCGGTATACTGTGACTTTGATTTACAAATCAGTCGACAGGAAAAAAATAATTTATCTTCATAAATAATACTCAAAATGAAGAATCGAAAGATATACACATTCGGCATCAAATATGTCAGAAATATTAGAGATTGTCTTGCCTATTTTTGACACTTAAGCAGAATTTTCTGATTTTCATTACAAGTTATAATTTTCATCTTTGATGATCCCTATCAACGTGACCTTCTTATTGACTTTTCTAATGAACTTTTACAAAACTTCCATACAACCCATTACGTTAGGAGTAAAGGGGTTAAAATATTATAGGAAACATTTTTCTGAAAGCCGGATTGTATATAGAAAAGTGATTTCTCAGTTTTCTTATTTAAGTGTAAATAAAATGCAAATATATATACATCAATAGGGGTTTTGGGCTCCAAGTTGTATGTAGTATGTAATTCTACCAAAAACGGCCGCTTGGATGCGCTAGGCAAAGTGCAAACAATGTTTGAACAATCCAATCCGTCGTTAGTTTTCCAACCAACATTTTTCTTCAATTGTGTACATTAGGGTGGTCCTTAAAAATTCAAATGAACGACTCTTTTTTCAGTCTCACCCCCTCAATCGGTTTGGTCCCAATTGGAGATGGTTAATGTGTGTCGCAAAGTACACACTCCTCTTTAGATACTCAAAGAAATAAAAATTATTTATTTTTTATCTAATACCGAAAATCGATACTACGATAGACGAAGATATCACATATAAATTTTGGTCCCGATTGGAGTCGGTAAAGGCGTGCGACAAAGGGGTCAAATGCCAGATATGCGTATGAAAAAGTTAATTTCTTACGTTCTGACTAATAAAATTACTCTTTCTATAGTTATATTTTAAAGACCGATATTTTTGGAAAATGTGTCTATTGTATAAAATTTCTTGACCCATGGTTTTTGGCCTTTTAATGTCATACGGGTTCACTAGTATTTAAATATTATTTAAAATGGTTGAATTGTTTAAGAACACCAATAAGTTAATCAAATAAGTACGCGATGCATATTTTTGCCCGCTCAATAAATTTGACTGTTTCGCACTAATCCATCAACCACGTCAGCTTTGTCGGTAAATGAGAGTAAAATGTAGTCTAAATCAGACGAGTATCTCACACAGGGTAACGATGACCGTTGTAACTTATTGCACCAACCGCGTTTTCTACCGCGTATATAATAAAGATTTGCCGAAATCATTATTCTAAAAGAAAAGCAATAGGTTAGCAATTAAAAGCTTAAATATTATTTTTGAAATCTAAAAAGAGCACAAAATTCCCTGTACTGTAAAATAAAATCCTGGGCAATATTTTTCAGTTCTCATAAAAGTTAAGAACGGATAAAATAAATAAAAGTAATTTCTGAGTTTATAGCCGGTTTCACTAGCAATTTAAATGGAAAATGATTTTTTACTTTCTGTCAACTTCCATATAAAATTCAATAAATTTAAACATTTTTTTACACAAATTGCTTTCTTGAAATTGGCTGTTAGTTTGCGTCTACTTTATATATTTTTTAAGAATAATAGATATTTTATATATTACTAAAATTTGGTAATATTTTTTACGACAATTTTAAATTATTACTTTTACAATTTTCATCGTTTACAAAAATTGAAATCTTGACCGCTTTCGGCAAAAATTGATGGCCTTATTCATAAAAAATAAAGTAGGTTTAAAGAGCTTTATAAATTGACGTTTTCTTAAATTTTTCAATTTATAAACCTCTTATAAGACTACTTTATTTTTTATGAATAAGGCCACTAATCTTTAAAATTGAATCTTTAAGAGGTTAATAAACAATTTTCGCGAGAAAACCAAAACAAGACTTTTAGGCACATTCTAGGCAAATACTACACTTTACAGGAAAATATTGTACTCTCGGTATCCCGCCTTTGCATGTGTATAAGGCCGATTCCAGATTAAACAGCACTTTTAATAGACATTCTGGAGTAATAGTATTGAGGAATTCTACCAGTTTGTTGATTTAACTTTTTAGCATTTTGTCCACCTGGTTCTCTGATCCATCCTACTGTGCGACCGATGACTCTAGCGCACTTTTTAACACTCGTTTGCTTATGATTATAAATTAGTTATACCAAATTTGTGAAAAAATTTCTTTCGTTTCATTGCATTGAGCGCAAGGTCAGTCTATTATTTTAATCTTTCTTAAGACAACAAAAAAAAATTATATTGGGGCTTTATTTTGTGTAGCACCGCTTATCAGACTTCCTCTTAAGTTCAGCGAGACTTATACATTTTGCGTACAAAACAGATGTTTTTGCTGGGGGATTTTAGGTAGTTAAATTTCAAAAAAAACCAATTTATATGTATGTACCTAATATATTTTTGTATATAATACATAAAAATATAAAAAATGTTTTTGGCATAATATGCACGTTATTCACATTTTTTACCTGTATTGAAATTTAAAAAATTATTAATTTTTTTTTAACACAATTCACGCAACTGCTTTCTATGAAGCAAATGGATTATAAACATTTATTCATAAAATTTCTACTGCCGCCGTTTTATTTATCACTTTCACGTTTAATAATTGGTTTTTAATTCATGCCACCAACATACAAGAGTCCTTTTGCACAGAGTCAACTACTTTCACTTCTTCAACCCGGCAATTTTAGTCGCGATCGCCAATGTACGTCAGCTTGGCGCAATAGCCATGAACTGACTGCATTTGCGAATGCATTACAACGGCAGTTAAATTCAGCTACGCTCTCTAAAACCAGACACTACGCGTGAAATACAATAAAATTAGACAATATGCGCTCAAACATGCAAATAAAAGAAAAAATTTAACCGAAAACAAAGCTGGCAAAGCCACTGCCACTGCAATTGCTGCTAAAAGTGAGCAACAGCAAAATAGCCGCGCAGGCGTAGCTAGCTTATTTGAGTAAATACCTACTTGCAACAAGCACTACAGTTTCTGTGAAATTAAATCAAAATTATTAATTTACTAACCAGATAGTAAATTATTGAGCTTAGCTGGAAGATCTAAATGTCTGGAACAAAAAAAAAATAATAATAATAAAAATCAAAAAAAAAATGTAACAACTAGGTTTGTCGGCTAATACATTTATCGTTAGAATAGAATGGAAAGGGCTTAACTCGCATCGTCGCTAAAATACAAAAAAAAACATAACTAACTAAAAATCTAAAACTCACTTTTTGATTGATTATGATGCATTTCATCGAATTATAAGTCCCCACAGCGTGTTTTGCATTTGTATGTATGTATGTACGCGCATGGGAGCGAAGATTGGACAAATTTTATATTTCCCGTATTTCAGTTGTGTACATACATACATATGTATATTAGCGTGGGCCGAAAGTCCGTTTTTTAGAATTTTGATTGCTCTGAAAACAATTTGTGCGAAAGATGACAATTTTTGGTCAATATCTTAGGCTCGCCCAGGTCCATGAAATTTCCATGTACCCAACAAATAAAAATTAATAAATAATTGCATTAAAACATTTATATATTAATTGGATTGGATTATACCAACCTTTTTTGAATCTTCTTTGTAGAGAATCGGAGTAAGCTAAGAAAAAATTTGTTTAGCACTTGACCAAAGTTTGTCATCGGACCGATTGTGTTTAGAGCAAAATTAACCATATTTTTGTTATTGCCAATTAAATTCTAAAAAACCTTTTTTTGGCCCACACTAGTACATATGTATGTATGTTATATGTTACTCATAAATTTTAAAACTAATGTGCCTTGTGGAAATAATTTTTGGGAATACATAAATACATATACATATGTAATTTAAAATACCTGCAAGAAAATTGGCCCTTCTACGACCAGCATGCCGCAGCCGCTGTACACTTTAGAACATACAGATTAAATAAATATGCTATTGCTAAATGTTTGTAGCAAACAAACTGATTCCATTCACAAATAATACGCAACACTAGTACTCCTTGGTTAACAACAACTTCAAATGTCTCCCGATAAACACCAATAAAGACAAGTGACAGAAGGAGAACACTTTTTATAAAGTTTGTTTGTTGCTTATGCATATGGGCGTTTCCACCGTCACGGGTTGGACATTTGTACAGAAAAAATTTTCTTTCTAGTTTTAATTTAAGTATAAAGTACTCAACAATTCTACATTTTGATAAAGCTACACTTAATTGACTATTATTTGAGTTATAAAAAAATACGAAAAAAATTCCAGCTTTAAGTTTATATGGAAAACATCTGACTTATTTCTTCAGTCACGGGTGGGACAAAACAAAGAACCTGCTTTTTGGAGCAGATATATTTTATGGAAACACTGCAAATTTATTTCACTTTTCTGTGTGAACTTGATGTCTTACGATAAAACAAGGAACCAGGAATACAAACAAAGCAAAAACTACAAAAAAAATGATGGCTTTATTATACAAAAAGTCCGAAATTTCTCCGTCACGGGTGGGACAACGTTTATCATGGGTAGGACACGTACGAATTTTTATATGAAAAGGAGCTTTTAGTGGGGTCCATATATAAATATTAGTTATTAAAAAATATATAAGAAGCCAAGTAGGGGTTAAATTCACTCACGTTTTATCTTAAGATAGTGCCTTTTATATAGAAGAAAATGCTTAGCACCGTCAGCCAAACAAATTATTAAAAATGAACGCGATTTCCTAGCGTCTTGATATTTTCACTTTTACCTACTTAAACTTTATGGACTAAAAAACTGCATACCTAAAAATTCTGAACAAAAAGTTTAAAATTTTTGGGTGTAATTGTTAAAGCTTTTTGGGTTTTTATAATCTGTGTAACAAGTTTGAAATATAGATTTTTGTGGTTCTGGTTAGGTAATTTGCTAGACTTTAATGAAAAACTATAAACATTAGATTAACAAAATAAAAAAACCAAAACTGGTAAATATGTAACTTAACATAATCAGCTGACCACAAGGGTATATAGATAATGGACGAGTCCGAGGAGACGACAATATGCATATGTGCAAATCCCAGGAATAGTCAACCAAAAACGAAAAATATTTATCTAATTCTAATTCTCACATTTTTGTATTCAGAATGGCATAGTAAAATACACGTCAGGCATAGGTTTATATCTACCCATTTGTCAGGTTCACTTAAGACCTCTAGACTTGCTACCCTCATAGTTTTGCAATTTCTGCAGCATTTATGGTTAAGGTTTTGCGTGTTTTCTTATAAGGCAGTGGCCTATTAGAGAACCAACTGGGTGAGATATATTCTCTCTTTATAGAGAATATAAGCTTCGAGACCTTTTTCGATCCCACCCAGAACAATTTTGCCTAGAAATTCGACAGAAAGATTAATTATGTTAAAAGCTGCTTGAAAGTGGCAAAGGGTATGGTCTCTCTTATAGAGCTAACCTCTATATCCCTATGGTATGAGGTTTAGGCTGTTGCAGAGTAGGCGACAGTCTGGTACAATTTTGTTTAGTTTTCACTGAATTTAAAGAAAACATTTTACTGAAAATACGAAAACGGGCTGCTTGTTTTCAAGCGACAACCAAACCTATAGAAAAAAAGGTTGGAAAATATATTAAAATAAATAAATAATCATTTTCCCAAATTAACGAAATGTGGAAAATGCAAAACAAATACAAAACAAAAACAAAACACACCAGAAAATAAATTAGAAAATACTTTCTTAAATGCAGTTTCATATTCTATTGCCTGACAACGTGTGGCAGGCGCCTAATAAACAATAATAAAAAATCCCCTTCTCTAGGACTTGAACCACGAATCTCTCGGCTGTTTATTCCTTTCAAGGTGGATGAAATAATTTATTAAATAAATTCCAAGAGAAAATTTTGTTGATTTGAGCAAACGTTTTCTTATTTATTTTAGTGTATATCAAGACTAAATCAAGAAAATATATTCTTTTTTAATTTCAAATCATATTTTCTTAGATTTTCTTGATAATAACAATTTGTTTTCTGAGTGCAAAAACTAGTCCCGATTTTCTTGTTTCTGCTTTGGTTTAAGGAAAAAGTTCCCTCCGTGTAAATGCTGTCTGGCTGACACCACAGATAAACACATCTTTATAATTTAAATCAGTTCGAAGTTGGTTCATAGTCCCTGTTATAGCAAAGGCCACATCCTGAAAGACACTACAGTAGTCTGATAGCCGAAATGAAAGGCTTAGTGTAGGGTTGCGACAGAAAATACCCTCTCTCGAACCATCTGTAAAAATTGTTATATGTACTACCGGGTTGAGAATATAGTTTTCTGTCCATTCATTCCTGCTTCGAATTTTCATGACGAAGTTTTTATCCGGAACGGTCTTTAAAACCCAGAAGAAAGCTATATTTTTTGTTGAATAGTGACCCATCAACCCCGATTCGCACTCTTTTTTTACCGAAATGTAGCAAGCGACGCCATCTGCTGACCCACTAGATCTACATAGTGGCAGAAGATCAAAAAAGACTTTTAAAGCTTCATTGGTCCTTTGTATGTACTTTGCTGAGCAGATTAAGATTAGAGACCTTAAATAAGGCAGGCCAGAGGAGTTACAGTGTACTCTACCACTGAATAAATCGAGCGCCATACACTCGGGCTCCACTCCCATTTGTTACTAATGGCCTATGGCACTACACAGTTCCTTTCTCATAACGCTGGGCTATGTTCTCTTTCCAGCTCAATTTCCTATCGAGAGAGACGCCTAAGAACTTCTATTTATTCGTAAAGTTTAAAACGCGCCCATTTAGCTACAATTAAGTCAGTAGTGATGCCGAATTGGCGCGGAGGCCACAACGTGTGGACCATATTGATACATCGCCAATTGCCCTCTGAATCAAAGCATACAGAGTCCATGTGAGCCATGCCAGTCCAGTGAGCCAGACCAGCGCTGCACTGTAATGACGACTGTCTACATTGTTCCAGTTATTGAGAAGCCACAGAAATGAAAAATACAGAGGAATTGAAGATAAAAGCAAGAAAAATACATACTTTAGCGTTGCAAGAAGTTGTGGATCAGGTGATAGGGAATTAAAATATGATAAAATCTTAAACCATGTAATTTACTAGAATTGTTTTTTTTTTTATAAATCTGCATACATGGATATGTGGTAAGCAGTATTGTCTTAAAGTCGTAATATTTTTAAAAGTAAAATTCCGTTAAGGATCTGCAACTACACGAAACCGTTTTTAATAAATAGAAAAAATATAATTGGCTTTTATCTTACCTTACGAATCTCTTAAAAGTATTTTAACTAGGCATGTGCGATTAATAAATTAATGGCACAAGAAGCTTAGTCGAGACCTGATTAGTTAGTTAATCAAAGAACAAAATTTTTGAATAATCAAAGTGATTAATTTCTCAATTAATAACATTTTGATTAGCCAGAATCTAATTAAATTATGTAATAAGGAAACTGGTTAATCATAATCTGATTAATCAGAAAGTTTACTAATTGCTGTTGTATATATTTTTTTTTATCGGAAAAAATAAATAAATGATGCCAATTCTGGCAACTGTCTTTCACCTCACCACAGTCTTTCGAAAGACTAATTGAAAGAATGTTAACGAGGAGGTCTTAGCGTTAGCCGTTCGCCTTTTAAGTTTATTTTAATTAAATTAAATTTAAAAAACATATGTATGCATGTACTTCTCTTTTTAAAACAATCAAATGTAATAAATAAAAGAAATTGAAATAAAAAAATAAAAAATGAAAATGTTGCAATAATAAATAAACAAGTGGTTCTGAAAATAAAATAAAATAAAATAAAATTGTTCTTCTTAATTTAATAAAAAGAAAAAAATTTAAATAGAATAAAAGAAAACCCGAGAATCGAACTCGGCACGGCAGAATAACAAAAGTCTTTCGAACTATATTGCCATCTGTCTTTCATTTGTCTTACGAAAGCCTATTAACTGTCTTAGCCAGAATTTCCCTGCCAATTGCCAACTGCAACTATAAAATTTTAAAGAGTTTTAGTTTTGATGTTTGAAAGAAAGTTATTTATTTCAAAAAGTTAATTATTTCTTACTTGCACTTCGACACAGCACCATCCGCCCTTCAATACCTTTTTATAGACTTTCGTACTTACAGAGGGTATAATCCCTTAACATTTCAGTGCAGATAAAACATTACTCAGATGTGGTGGACTACGGCTTTGTTCAGAAAAATAATGTATTTTTTTTCGTATTATACCATAGTTATTCAGTTGTAGAAATAAGTTAGAGTTTGTTGAACTGTGCTATTTTTAACAATTAATTTATTTAATTTTCAACCTATTTTATATGCACATACAAATATCAATTCACGCTCTGGCATACCAGTGGATCGGCCGACTACACAACTTATGTCCGTTGTACTAAAAAGCCGCACTGGCATGGAAAATAGGTCGACATTCCTAGCCAGTTACCGGCATGACATTTTTCCTGAAATAACGTTATTTTTTCCCAACATAGCATTTTGGATAGCACTTCAAAAGCACTGCACAGATATGTAGGTGATAAAGTGGTAAAGTGGTTTATATGGTTCAATTAAAGCTTAAAAATATAATGAGGATATTAGGGATTCTTATTGCAGCTTGCTTTGGAATAATCTCAAACGATGCCGCGTTA
>NW_016175122.1:0-10296 GCF_001687245.7 Rhagoletis zephyria
ATAAAATTGACTTTTGTGTAGTTCAAGTGCGGCTATTTTTAGTTTGGCATTTTAGTTTGAGGCAATATTTTTTTGTCGATTTTTTTGCTGTAGTTTTTTTGAGGTTTTTTTTTGATGTAGTTTTTGACAGCTTCACATAAATTTTAAGTAATCTTTTGTTGTATTCACACTTTGTGCGCGTGCTTTTTCAAATTTAGTTTGGGCACACTACTACATATTTATGTAAGTTAAAAAACTTTGAAATTTTTTTTAAACTAAATTTTTTTCTAAATTTTAGCAATTTTGCCTAATTTTTAATTTATTTATTTTTTTTTTTATATTTAGCCACACAGTTAGTTTATCCCTGCTGATTATGATGTTCAACAGCTGTAGGTACATAGAACTGTGGAAATCGAAACAGAAATTATTTTAAAAATTCTCTTTTCAACAGCGCGCCGTCAAGTATCGAACTATAAAGACTAAATTTTCTTGACTATTTTCGGCCTGAATATACAAACAGTCGATAGAACAAAACAACTTTTATGGTTAAGGCAGCTGAATTTAGCTAAGTGCGGGTGTATCTCAAACGACGCCAGCGGCAGCAGCAGCCAGCAGCAAGCAGCATTAAATGCTTGATGAAAATTTGTATAATAAACAAGGCAGCAAATTTGTTTTCGACGCCTGAATGAATCCTAAAGCGACCAGGTGTTGCAGACCAGGTTGTACTTTTGCTTAAAAATTTTACAACACTTCACAAAATTTATTTACATGAACTGTTAGATGCGAAACAAGCTTACAAAAAAATAGATACAACAAACACATCCACATATACACGCTAGACACTAATCAACTTGAGTTTCAACACAATGAGCTGTTGTTATTCACTCGCATTTTTTGCACTTTTTTATTAACAACAAAAATATGTTTGTAGATATGTGTGTGTTTGTGTTGCCTATTATCTTTGACGCTAATTTATTGCGCACAACAAGCAAGCAACAAATTATTTCACTCCTTTAAATTACTCGTCGTATATCTACACTGTTTTTTCGCACTTTTTACACGTCGATAAGCTGACCGGTATATTTTTTTACTTAGAAAACGGGCTCTTCGCACACTGCTGCTGCCAGCCAGCTAGCACTTCTGATCCGTTCCGATATTGGCGCCACTAGCGCCGATAAACGTCCATCGTAAAATGTTAGAGCACGCGCGATTAGTTCAGTGGGTTAAGTCTATAGCAGCAGCGGATACGAATTCAGACAAGTGCTCAATTGTGTGCATATAGGTACATACATTCATTAGGGTGGTGTACCATAAATATATTTTTGGTTGGTGAAATTTGAAATTTTATTGCTATAGCATCCCGACAATCCGTAGCAATTTGAAGTTGATCGTTTGGCCAAGAACTTGTATTGAGACTGTTTCCTAACCATGCTGGCTCAATTGCAGTAAACTTAAGTTTTTTAATTTTTTAAAATTTTCTTAAAATAAAATGGCTTTTTCTATTTTTTGTTTTATTCCAATTTCAATCGTACCGAAAATACCCGCCTAAACTAGTCTCCTTTCAACTTTCAGACACCCTTTTCGCAAAGCCCAGTCGTGAACAGAGTTCTTCTGAGCCCTGAAGCTACACAGCCTTACCCGTCTACAGCGGATCTCTGTTCAGGCGAACAACTCTCTTTCTTTGCTATAGTTAAAATCAAGATGTCGAACGACCCGCGCCGAGGAGTTGTCAGACAGCGGTCCTTCAGAAAGCCATTAACTCAGACAGAGCACTCTGGATACTGGCCGACCCCTGCCATTGCTCAGTTTTACCACATAAGTTTGAGATCATTTCATTTTGCAACGCAGATCAACTTCAACTTACATTCCTCGAATATTTACGACCGGATTCGAAGTCCTTTAGAGCAGCTTGTTACTGCAGACCTTTGAAGTTGTTATCGAGCTAAAAAAAAAAATGGTACTGCAAATGCAAGTTTTACTCTAAAACCCAGGAGCGTCAAAAACGAAAAGCGTCTGTTAAGATTGCTGCGAATGTACAGCTGGCCAGCTGATGTCCTGCGGTATGATCAAAGACTTTACAAGGGCACAATCCTAGTAAGCCCAACAAATGCTGTCGTATCGATTATGGTCTGATCACATCATTGATCAGGGAGAATCAAGAGGTTTTTGGTGGCGTTGCAAGGTTATATTCTATGGAAGGCGATATTTCTGAATTTTTATATCAAATCGTACTGAAAGAAGCAGGAGTCGTTGCTAAGTGCCAACAATCGGCGAAGGAAGCTTGAGTAATGCCACCGAAATAAGTAAAGGCGGTAGTCCGAGCCCGAACCATTGCTATGATAGCAAAAAAAAAACCGACAATTAAAGGTTGGGTTAGGTTGTTGTAGTTTTTCTCATGCAACGTTGGTAGAAGGCATACTTATGCCTCCAAGGGCCCGTTGTTATAACGTAATGAAGGCTCCTTATGTTCTTCATCTCCTAAGAAGTGAAACCAATTCGACGTTCTAATGAACGTCACAAAATAATAAATGCTAGCTGTACTCAGTGCACCCAAACATTGGAGAAATAAGTGATGCAACGTATGACGGCAGGCTTTTGAAAATGCGAGACAGCGACATCGATAATGATCTGCACTACCGATACGATCTACATCGCAGCAACTACGACACAAGTCTTTGGATTGTGAACCCCTTCTGTTGGCTTGCGTTCCCAGCAAACAGTGGCTTGTAATAAGCCCGAGAGCATATCGAACGAGTGATCGCTCCAGTCGGAAGAGTCTGTTCTTATAAGAACCGAAAAAACGGTTTTAATGCAACTGAATCTCGATTCCAAAAGGACCCAAAAACGGTTTCGGAAGAGCCGAAACTCGATTACAAAGACCAGATAAACGGTTCCGGAAGAACTGACATCCGATTCCAAAAGACCCGAAAAGCGGTTACGGAAGAACCGGAACTAGATTTCAAATGACCCGATAAACGGAAAATTTTCCCAGAATAACCGAAAAATTAAAAAAAAGAACCGAAAATGGAACCTACGGAACCGCAAAGTGGCCACGAAGCGGCCATTGCGCTATGGGAAAAACTTTTATTGCGTTGGCATAACGTCTAAATATGAAGATATCAGCCCGAAATTCGGCTGACGTATAAACATTGTAGATATTAAAAAAAAATTAATATGGCGGTCATTATTAGAGCAATAGAAGATATCAGCCCGAAATTCGGGCGGCGGTCCTTATTAGAGAAAAAGAAGCCAAATCGACAATTTTTAGAATTTTTGTCTGTCTGTATGTTTGTGCGCGCATCACTCGAAGACTAATGCATGAAATTGAATGCAGTTTTCACCGATGTATTTCTATAGATCTAACTTAAAATATGGAAGGAAAAAAATTTAAGCGTTGCCACCTGATAGGAAATTGCAATTTAAGTAAATTGATAACATAAAGTAAATATTACAATATGGCTGTCAAAAGAAAGAGGGTTTAGGTGAACAGCCGAAAATATTTTTTGTGGAGGTTGCCACATGCTTGAAAATTTTAATTTAATTTAATAAATTAAATATTGCAATACGGGTATCAAACTGAAGAGGTTTAGGAAAGTTCACTGCCGAAAATATTTTTTAGGAGGGGTGCCTATTGTTTGAAAAATTGTAAAAATAAAGGAAATATTATCAAACAACAAAAAAACGCTTTTAGGGCGCAGTGAAGATCGCCGGGTATTTGCTAGTATATTATAGATTTCTGAGTGGACCTACAATTTGTTTTTCGGTTCGAGGTAGATACTAGAGATAATTTTCTTTAAATAATAATCACTCGATTCTAATCATAAAAAAGGTGCCCCTTATATTCTGGCACACCCTAATACACACACACACTAGAAGAGGCAGATTAATGTGAATATACAAAAATCCATATTGGCAAATTAATGACATTCAACGTCAAACGGCAGTCGCCGGTGGGTGGTGTCATAGATATGTATTAACCCGTAAACCAAATTGTTAGGCATAGGACAAAAAATATAACGAATTACAAAGGAAAAGCAAGGAAAAAACGAAAATGCCCAGCACAATCTACCGCTTACAATCTTTCGTCGATGTGTAGGTTAGTTTCGTGTGTATGTATGTATGCATCTATTTTAAGATCCAATTCTGATAGCCAGCCAAGCAAAATAATCAAGTTGCCGGTGCGCTTAAGCCAATAAATTGCGCTTTTGTTTGCCAAGAAAAGTCACACACACAAGCCACTGCGCAACTTTTACCTTTTGACTGATTTTACTCAATAATGCCGTCAGCCAGTCAACCCATCATCAACACCGCCGCCTAATTTCTTTCCAAAAATATTCATTATTTTTTTTTTGCTTACATATTTGCTTTTTGCGTTGTTTTCATTATTTGAATTGATTGAGCCATAGGAGCTTGTCTAATAAATGATTACGCGTACGCATGAATAGTAGTAGGCTGAAGCAAATATGAAATTGAATTTTGCTATTTTTAAAATATTTACCCTTTGAAATGCGTACGCAGTGAAGCGAAGAGAAAAAAGTTTACACACAAAAAATCTAGGCAGCATAATTAATTTTTTTGCAAAAAGACAAGTTCATTAAAGTATAGCAATCTTGTCTAGTTCATATCTAAAATTATCTACTAAGCACTTGCACAACATTGATTTGGTTTTTGACGAACCAATACGTTTCTTTGTTTATTTAAAGAAAAATTCCATTTAAATTTTTTGGCATGAAATCGAGAAAAATCAGTTGGTCGAAGAGTGATTTATTTGACATTTATAAATTTTTGAGTTTATAAGCTTATTTGTTTATAGTATATATGTATGTATAAAACATGAATATAATATATACATTAGGGTGGTCCTTAAATGTAGGAAGCACATTTTTTCAACAGATTTCCTAATCCTCAACCCCTACGTCGATAAATTTTGGTCGCGATTGGCGACGGTTAAGGCGAGACTCAAAAAATTAAAATACAATTTTTTTTTATCGCACTCAAAAAGCCGCCCCTCACAAAGTGGTTCGGACGATTGAGAGCTCGACTTACTCCAAACAGTTTACTATGGTTTCCTTTATCGATATTGAATGTGCCTTTAATAATGTGAGTATGTATAATTAGATTCAGTAAAAATCGTATCCCAATTAGGAATCTGAATAATTCATACCAAATCAGATTGCCTTGGCAAGTCCGGATAAGAAGTTACGAGGGGGTGGCGTGGTCTTAAACAAACTAAAGTTAAAGGTACAGAACAGGAGCTCTATCAAAGTATGAAATAGCTTAGAGTGGGTCTGCATATCGAAGTTAAAAGTTAAACACTAAGGAGTAAGGAAGGTCTGGATGGTCCTCTATGCAGCCAAAAGATGGGAATTGAAGCCAACTGAATGTAAATGGCTATAACTAGCCCGACCCATACTTTCTTATGGAGCTCTGGTATGGTTAAGTACAACGAAGTGCAATTCGGAATCACCCTAATATGGATCCCAATGCGTAGGGACATACATACAACATACAATATGGGAATGAAACAGCGGATGAACTAGCGACAGCGAGTGCGACTATCCACGAAATGTGACGCATGCAGCGGCCATAGGCGTCTTGCTTAGAGAAATCAAAAGCAGAATTAACAAAGCTTACTATCCAA
The DNA here is from genome assembly GCF_001687245.7 of Rhagoletis zephyria. Lineage (NCBI taxonomy): Eukaryota > Metazoa > Arthropoda > Insecta > Diptera > Tephritidae > Rhagoletis > Rhagoletis zephyria. The sequence continues at coordinate 5,621 of NW_016175122.1, forward strand.
AGCTAAGCTGAGGTGGTGTTACACTGGATAACTAGAGAAATACTGGAATACCTACATCTAAACAGGATTCGAATGGAGTCAACGTGGTGTCACAGGACACTTCTGTGGTGCTGCTGAGAGGATCGTAACCTTCATGGTACGCGCTGAAGTTCGGAGGCCGCTCTAAAGCGGCGAAATATTGCATAATTTTCAGAGTGCAGTCGCATCCCTCTGTCTCACTCTCTCTGTTGTAGGTTTGACCGAATTTGTGGTTTCGAAATTTGCTAATTAATTTTCTAACCAACCACCCAACCAACTGTGACAGACGGTAAATAATCATAAACAGGCGTCCGAAGACCAAAAAAAGTATAGAGGGAAAATAAAGAGCGAACCATCTAGCTTAGATAAGTGAGAACTGACATTTCTCAGGTTGACGCCCTTGACTGGATTTTAGTACTTATGTAACTAAACCGACCGTACTTAGCCTAAGCACGTAGGAGGTTGACATGATGGAGATAGATCTAGTGTCGTGAGAATAAGTCAAAGACAATGAAGTGTACATAAACTTCATGCACTAAAAATAATTTAATGTAATACATTAATCAGCCAGTTGATCTATGCCAGCGCGTGCTCGACATAATTTTTCAATTTGCACTATTTACATCCTTCATTACCAACAAGATAAAATGACAACTTGCTTGATCTTTACTAAAAATATGTTCCTTCGACCATTGTAAAGCACATAAATAATGAATGACTGCGGCGGCGAGTATGGAGAAGCCGAAGGTATTTAAATACTGTTTTTGGCCATTTCAGAAGCTGATCACTCTCGAGTTAAATAGGTATAATGTAAAAGACAAGTACTATGTATGTATGTTAAAGTTTTAAGTGATTTTTGTGTAGTATACTTTAAGCACAACAATTTAACACATCTGACAGCTCGACATAGTAATTTGTAAGCCAAACATGCGTAGGTACATGCATACTATGTATTTTAGTTAAAAAAGATTAGGAAGATTTGTTATCAGTGTAACACTAATTAGGTGCTTTAAAGTGAACACCGAAAATGTTGTGTAAAGGCTAAGTAATTTTTTTTTTGTGTTTAAAAATATTTGTGTTAATAATTCTATTTAAAACAGCTAATCTAACAAATGCTTTCAAGTGAGAAAAAAGTTAAAGTTAAGATGTTACCATCGAGTCATTATTTGATGCTGTTAACCCTGTAAGTAATATATCGCTGGATCGCTGAGTGAGGTTCGACGACGAAAATTACAGAATTTTGCAATGCAAAAAATTTTTAAAGCAAACATGGTTATGGTTACGGTCTTGTTTTAAACAGTCTTGTTTTTTATACAGAACTTGAAAGATTCTGAAATTTTAAAGGTGATTTTTAAAGATATGAAGTTTTGAACTTTGGACATTTTTTAAGCTTTGAATAAAATTATGATAATAAATTTTTATTTATTTTTAATTTAGCATTTGCAAATTTTTTTTTTCAAAATTCAAAAATTCAATTTGTGAAAAACCAACCACTTGAAAATTTCAGTATATTTTAAGATCAGGTATAAAAAAAAAATTTTGTCAAAAAATTTATATATAATTTTTTTTTACGGGAAATTGAGACATTTTGAATTTTCGAATTTAATTTTCCTTTAACAGACCTTCGTTACATACGAGAAGAATAGTTCAGACAAAAATTCATTCAAATCAAAACCCTAATGCATGTATGTGCGTACTAATCATCATTCGTGTAGTATTCGTGTATGTTGCGCATTCGTGAATACTCAAAGTAATGGCAGTAACCACCTCAACCTTATTAGATAGTTGAAATATTAGAAAAAAATTTTTAACAGAAAAAAACGAAAAAAATCAACCAATTATCCACCGAAAATCGCTTGTATTACCACTGATTATACTTTTAAATTTGTCGTGCTTTTGACATGCGCGCACACATAGACGGACTTAAACACTCGCATGTATTACAAGTTTTTTAATCGAAAGCGAGAAAAAAATAACAAATCACACACGAACAAACGAACATATCAGCTATATATGTATGTATATATATCAAAGCCTCATGCCACAGAAGCAGACACTGACTGGGTCGAGCCAAATCAAACCGCTTCGAACTTTAAAGCAAAAAAGATTTTTAGTCAACGAGCGAGCGCGTGCAGCGAACAAGGCTTGTATTTACATATGCACATTAGGGTGCATCACTCCCCATATATTCGTACTGTTTTTCTACCGGAATTATAAAATCTCTTATATTTTAAGACTTCTGCCAAAGTATTTTGGTAAAATACTAAGATTTACGTGAGCTGGACCGATTTGAAATAACCGCCACAAATAAATTTTTTTTTTATAAATAAAATTAGTTTTTCAATATATTTTTTACAAAAAGAGTTTAAGCTTAAAAGGTCTGCATAAAAACTAATTTTATCTATAAAAAAAAACTCTGTTTGTATTTTCAAATTAGGCCAACTCATGCAAATCTTTATATTTCCCCGAAATATTTTGAGGGAGTTTTAAAGCATAATACATTTTATAATTCAGCAAAAAAATTTTATTTTTTTTGTATGGCACCCTAATTTACATATTTTATTTTTTTTTTAAGAAAACTCGATCGCACACCGATTCTGGCGATTATTTATACACAAAGCAAACGGAGAGCAACGAGCAATCAAACTTGTGCCGGCAACAAATATTTGTTTACTGAATGTCAAAACAGCGTAGCGTCGTCGCCAGCGCCGATACACAGACCAAAATTAGAAAATAAAGCACAATAGCTCAAAGGGAAGAAAAAAAATCGAAAAATAAAAATTTGTGAAATAAAACGAAATTCAATAAAACGTTAGAAAAAGAAGATGTAAGAAAGCACTGCAGACGTAGACGTCTATAAAAATTCACAAAAAAGCGCACAAAACATGGATTTTTTATATAAAACTCGCGTTTTTTTATGATTTGAATGACGTCAAACATTTTTTACTCCTTTTTTTTATTTTTGACACTTTCATTAAATACTACTATACTTTATTTTCGCTCGCCGCTAGACACTGCTCGAAAAGTACCCACCGACGATAAGGCGAATTAGCAACGACTGACTGACGACTGGTCACTGTGCAAATTTTGCTGTGTCGATTGCAAAGATTATTCATTTTTATAAACTTCTTCAAATTTGTGTTATTCTATGTATTAACAATTAGCTATCGTAACACCCCCGCCGCTATGACTACTTACTACGTCAGCGTCCGGACACCTGTCTCGCGAGGTATGTACATAAGCACCAACAAACAAACATACAGTGCCGGCCATTTGGATAGCTCTGCCTTTTAATTAATTAATTAATTAATTAATAATTAACTAATAAATCAGTTTTTAGAGTTTTACTTTTGTTTAAGTAATATTCATAAGTTGTTTATTAAAATATAGTATGTTCTACAACAAAAAACCTTAAGATCTGATTTTCAAAATTTAATATAAAATTTATACTAATTCAAAAATTTTCATCTTCATGCATCTTATAAATATACTATAAATCAGCGGGCTATAAAATGCCATACTCAAAAAAAATCCAAAAATTTGTTAAAAAATGGTGAATTTTGAAAAAATAATCTCAAAAGAAACTTGCTCCTATAAAGGGCATACTCAAAAAATTCTAAAAATTTGTTAAAAAATTGTGTATTTTGCAAAAAAAAATCTTAACAGAGTTTTTAGATACTTGAAACTTGCACCTTATGTACTAAAATTTAACGGGCTATAAAACGGCATACTCAAAAAATTTCTAAAAATTAAAAAAAAATGAATGGTGATACTTTAAACTTGCACATTATTTACTGAAATTGAAAGGGCATAAAAGATAAAACTGCATGCTCTAAAAAATTTTTAAAATTTGTTGAAAAAATTGTGAATTTTGAAAAAAAATCTAAACAGACATTTTTGATGAATTTTGAAAAAAAAAATCTCAACAAAGTTTTTATTTTAAGAGACTTGAATCTTGTACCTTATGTACTAAAATTTAACGGGCTATAAAACTGCAAACTCAAAAAAATTCTAAAAATTTGTTTAAACAACGGTGACACTTTAAACTTGCACTTTATATACTGAAATTGAAAGGGCTATAAAATTCCATACTCTTAAAAATTACAAAAAAAAAAACATAAAAAAAAAATGTGAATTAAAAAAAAATTCTTAACAGACATGTTTGATATGTACTTGAAACGTGCTTTTTATATAATTAAATTTAACGAGCTATAAAACTGTACTCAAAAAAAATCTAAAAATTTGTTTAAAAAATTGGAAATTTTGAACAAATGTCTCAACAGATATTTTAGATACTTTAAACTCGAAATTGAACGGACTATAAAACAACTTACTGCAAAAAAATTCTAAAAATTTGTCAAAAATATGAGAATTTTTAAAAAAAATCTCAACAGACTTTTTAGATACTTAAAACTTGCGCCTTATATACTGAAATTGAACGGGCTTAGGGCTATAAAACTGCATTCTTAAAATTAAAATTTATTTTTGATAAGATGTATAGAATTATTATAAATTTTGTATTAAGTCTGAAAATCGGATTAAAATGGTTTTTGTTTTGAATATTAAATTAACAAAAGTAAAATCGTCAACACGGAGCGCGTTTCAAGTGGCCGCCCAGCAAAAAATCGGTAATCGCTTTTAGTGGTAACGTGTTCTAG
>NW_016175123.1:0-1345 GCF_001687245.7 Rhagoletis zephyria
CTTTAGCGCCACGCGCGAGAACATTTGGATTAAATTTTCATGCCTACCCTTGCTCAGTGTGGCATTTCTTGGCTGCGCTCCAAAAAGCATGCCATCATATTTTACCACTTAATTGCCTTTGCTGACGTTGGCAGTTGGCGAAGCAAAGCCACAGGCAAGAAATCTACAAGTATCGCCGCAAATTGCCACTGTACAAATCCGGAACGTGACGCCATTCAACACCACAAGAAGCTTTTCATATCTAAGTAGATAAGTTAGTAGATGTATGCATGTACAAAGCATACATACAACTTAGTTATTTCACTGCCAGTTTTACAGCTTCATCAGGCATGGGCCAAATTTTTCCGGCCCGCCAGGAGAGTAGAACATATATCCGAAAACACACACGAACACGCGCGGACAAAAAATCAGTTAGACCCGGCACGGAACGGCCCGCCACGATCCGGCCCGATTAGACACAGATTATCTGGAATATGTAAGTATACACTTTCTTCATGCGTTCTGAAACCTAATCGTCAACCCCATTTTCGAAATTATGTAGCCGGCGTAATTTTCAAGCCCATAAAATAAAATCTGCTTAAAAAAAATATTTCTTCTGGTGATCAGGTAGCATGAATTTGATGAAATGTCATAATTTTATTTGAAGTCACATGGTTAACAACAGCAACGAATGTCATTAAATGAAACTACCTTCTTTGTTGTTTCATGGATTGCCACAATTGTTTGACAGCTAAACAAGTTTTCATCCCAAGCAAGGCACATTGAGCAGGTAGTATCAGTAGAGCAGCTGATTAGATTTTTTTTTAATTTTTTGATCTCGAAAATGTCAAATATTTTTAATTTATTCTCACAAAAATTCTAAATTGTTAAAATCTATTTGCATGTGAAACCTTTATCCATACAAAACAAGCGATTGAATAGCAGCTTTTGGAACGTTCGCCCAACTCAGCAGCACAACCGCTGATTACTGGGTCTTGCAAAGGATGCATCAATGCTTCAAGAAGCAAACAAATTTACTATGAAAGAAAGTTGCAACAATTTTTATTTTTTCCAATCTCAATTTTTAATTTTTTATTTTATTTTTTTGTATTTGCGCATGGAACGCTTTAATTTAGAAGAAAAAAATCAGAAGAGTTTTTGACACTTTCGATACCAGAAGCAACAACAAAATACACGCAAATGTTGTTTTTGCTCTAATGCAGAGGTGGGCATTAAATGAAATTATCTTCAAAAAGTAAATGTCATGGACCAATCTAACGTTTCAAATAAAGAACCGATGAGATTTTGCAAATTTTATGCGTTTTTTTTAAAAAAAAAGTTATCAAGCTCTTAAAAAATCACCCGT
>NW_016175123.1:7954-10294 GCF_001687245.7 Rhagoletis zephyria
TATATGAGATTCAATGCAATGGCAAAGCTGACGAACGCTGCAGCAAGGTATACATAGGAACGACGAAGCGAGCTTTAGGAGTCAGAATCAACGAGCACAAAACAGACGCGAAAAATAAAAAGATGACAACTGCATTAGCCCAGCACCTGACAAAAAGCGAGCACACAGTGGACTTTGATAATGCAAGAATAATAGACATCGAGAGGAAAACAAAGAAAAGGATGACATTAGAAGGGCTTCGGATACCACAACAAATACACTATGCAATGAATTATAAAGAAGATGTAGACAACATAAATTGCGCATACACAGCGCTAATAGCGAGTAATAGACGAACAGCTGGGATAAAGTTTTGATGTATTTAAATGTTAAGTGTTAATTTAAAAATGTGATGTCCATAAAATAATTAATGTGATTTTATGTTGTTATACGTTAAGGTATGTATGTTTGAAAAACATGTTTTGGTATACACGTTTGTTAATTATGTTTTCTTGTAAAAATAAATAGACTCCCTGAGGAAGACACAATAATGTGTCGAAACGCGTAGGAGGCAGAAAAGAAAAACCAACGTTTTTGCTTTAAAATCAACGACCGAAAAGCTCCAAATATACAAATCGTAACAATTTATATACATTGACCCTATTTAAAACTTACATAACTAGCTTTTGCTGTAGCTGAGTGTGCAGAGGTGCTTGCTATCAGTGCCTACTTTGCAGTAGATCCCAAAATCTTAAAATGTTAATAAGAATTTTAGTTTTGCATTACCAAACTATAAAAAAGTATCTGTGAAGTGCAGAACGAAAGCGTATTTGAACGAAAAAATTAGCCAAAAAAATATCAATTTCAAGTAAGTTTCACCTAGGGTTGCCAGACCTAAAATGCCGAAAGGGGTACAGATAAGAACAAATTGGGGACTTGGCGTACAACTGAGAAAGAAAATACCCATCCACTCAGTTTTGATCGCCAGTGTATCGTCACCTGAAATGCAAAAAAGACGAAGGAAACATCGTCGCTGAAATTCATAAATTCGTAATTTATAAAAAATTCAAAATTCACTTTTTTATTCATATGATGGATTTCATCGAATTACAACTCCCCACATCGTTTTATGAAAAAAAATAAAAACGGCCTCGAGCTCAATAAAAATTGTTGAATATAACTGTTACGAGGCCATAAAATAACAAAAAACAAATAACTTAAGGACGAGCACACCTAAAAAGTTAAACATTATAACAAAAGAAATATTAACAACAAGTAAGAAAGTCTAAGTTCGGGTGGAGCCGAACAGTAAATACCCGGCGCAAGTATTAAATAAAAGTTTTTTCACCTTTCCTTTTTTCACCGCTAGATGGTAAGCCAGGGTGTATCAACTTTGAGTAAATTAGCGTCCGTAAATTTCGAAATATTGAAGTTTCAAGCATTTCTAAAATTTACCGTTATATGAAAAGCCGTAATTTTAGTCTGATTTCAACAACGTTTTTCTTTTATGTGGCAAGCACAATAACCATACCGAGTTTGGTACAAATTGGTATAACGGGGACCGAGATACATATATGTGATCATAAGTGGGCGGTGCCACGCCCATTTTCCAAAATTTCATTAAAAACGTATTTCCGGGTAAAACATTGTTGCAACAATNAAAACGTATTTCCGGGTAAAACATTGTTGCAACAATCAATTTTGAATAACTTAGCTTTAATATTTACTGATTTATCGAAGATTAAATGGGCGAAATCGGACTGTAACCACGCCCACTTCCCATATAACGGTAATTTCCAGAAATACGAAAACTGCGATATTTTAGTAACTACTGAAGATAACTCAGTCAAAATTGATATTTGCAATAATTTTAAGACGAAAAATAAGAATATTATAAATTTTTGGAAAATGGGCGTAGCCACGCCCACTTATGGTTACATGTGTATATCTTGGTAACCGCTGCACCAATTTCTTCCAAACTTGTCACAGTTGTTGGCCTTCATACATCATACTAAATGGCCGAAAATTTAAAAAATCGGACAATAACCACGCCCACATCCCATATAACGGTAATTTTCGGAAATACGAAAACTGCGATATTTTTGTAGCTACTGAAGATTATTCACTCAAAATTGATATTTACAAAATTTTTAGACGAAAAATAAGAATATTATAAATTTTTGGAAAATGGGCGTAGCCACCCCACTTATGGTTACATGTGTATATCTTGGTAACCGCTGCACCAATTTCTTCCAAACTTGGCACAGTTATTGGTCTTGGTACAATGTACCAAATCGCCGAAACCTTTTTAAATCGGACAAGAACCACGCTCCCATATAACGGTAATTTAGAGAAATACAA
>NW_016175124.1:0-10292 GCF_001687245.7 Rhagoletis zephyria
TTTTAAGACTTTCCGGGAATTTTTTCCCCATTTTATGGGGACTTTTCGGGAGTTTCTTGATTTCTCGGTATTAGTTTTGGGTCCAGAATGTAATACTACTCCGCGCGGTATTTCGCTACGTAAAAACAACTAAATAATTTTCTTCCTAGTATTTAGTCCTTAGTAAATTAGTGTGTACACTTTAGGGTTGCCCTTAAAAATATCAACATCCAAATTTTGTATGAGCCTTTATTTGGTTATATGTACAAAATAAAGACTTCGACGGAAATTTCAAAACCACAAATTTTAGGGTCGCTGCCAGAATATTTTTTAAATCTCAAAAAATCTACAAAATTTTGCCTTAACATCTGACATAGTATGGAAAATTATCACATAAATTCCAGAAGCTCGCTGAGTTATAGTCAAAGTCGAAATTTTGTCGAATTTTTTCGATAAAAAAAACTATTTTTTGCTTTTTTTTCAATCCCTGGTAGAACCCTTATCATACAATACATAACTTTTAAAGTTTACTAGCAATTTTTTTAACAAATATTTTTCTTTTCTATTTTCAGGTAAGCAATATTTTGCTTTAGTAAGCGAAAGCTTAACATAAGCTCGTGAGTATGTACATATTTTGAAGATAAAAATATTTCGGTGCTTCTTGTTTAGTTGTGTAGTTATTCATTTCTGAAAAATTGCTTTACATTTTGCAAAAAATTGCGAGCTATCTCTGAGCCATATTCGCTAAGTAACTTTTTAGGCGCGCACACAATCTTAAAAAAAAAGTTTTAGTCTCCAAAAAGCACCTGCCCAAGGTATAACGAATTAATCTAAGTTGGATGCGTTCTGAGGCAACTCGGTGAGCTCAGTAGTGTAAATCCCAATAATAAATATGTCCGTGCTAATTTGTTAAAAGCGACTTTAGGAAGCTTGAATTTAGATTTTTAAATGATAAGTTTCAATTAAACATAAACAAAATAAAGTGCGAAATTTCTTGAAAAACATCGGCGAAAATCGCCCAATCCTTTATATAAAATTAATGGTATTAACAAATCGTTTATATTCGAAATGAGATCTTTTTATTACATTATTTATAAAACCAAAAACGAATATAATAATTACAGGGAAAAAATAAATGACACAAATCACTTATATAGCTAATAGTAATGTACAATATCTGTATTAACACATTTTGCGATAGGACTGCACGATTAATAAATTGATTATTTAATCGCACAATCCGCTTGGAGGCGCTCGGCACTAAAACTGAAATAAAAGGTATAATCACGCGAAATCATATATTTCCACAAATGAAATTGAAAATTTCACATTCATCGGGATTTATCATAAATGACGGTTTAATAGGTCCACAATACTCTGCCCCGCATCCTCACAGCAGTCCATTCTGGGTGGTGCCATGGTAACGAGACATCTGACCATTTGGCTAGATTTGGCTCAGACAAGGTATTTCTCGGTCCACAACCAGTTATAGCAAGCTCACCTTCGGTCATCGAAGCCGCCATCAGATACTGGGCGAATACTTCGCTCAGCAATGACTAGGAGACATCGAAGTGCTGCAGGTTTGAAAAAATTAAGTTACCTTCAATCGCAGAAGGTCAATCTAGTTTTTTTTTTCTTACTCTCCCTATGCAGACGAGACTGCAGACAACTTATTGTACTACTTACTGGTCACTGCACGTTGTGCCACGTGACTGTGATAGACTTTCATGACAACTCCAGTTGCCTATCCTGCCTTGAAGAGGATGAGACGGTCTCGTACACTTTTTTTGCTTCTGCCCTACCCCTGAAAGAATTAGGTATGATACATTCAGCCGCGATTTGTTTAGAAACGAACACCTGATCTCTTTGACACCCAATCAACCATCCGCCAAGGTTTATGCGTAAATCATGCAAGTTTAAAACAGACTAAAAGGCACATGAAAACAATACAATGGACGGCATGTAGTCTGAGTGTTGTTTTCTGCACACAAAAAACAAAAATGATTGAACAAAATTTACCATTTGTTACACAAATATTCAATTTACATGCCCTCAAAATGTTAATTTCCAACACTGGTTACATAAGCCTCATTGTTATTTTCGCTTTTTTCTAGCCTTTACTATATGTACATATATTCACTTCTCAAAACACACCCACTTATCAGTTTTATTGTTCGTAACTATAATAACAATTTTCCGCATAATTTCGGTATACACATATATTTCACATATAATTTTTCCCCCGATTAAATTTATAGGCCACTGTTACAGCGTTCCCACTTTTTGTCCGTGATTTATACGTGAATATTTCGCTAAATTATTCCATTATTGCGTGCCACTAAACGAGAATTGTTGGAGTGTGCCGCATTGAATCGCAAACTCGCAGTTTGATGAACGCTACATAAAGCATTAACCAAGATTTTCGTTTGCAAACATGCATATATACATATGTACATATGTAAAAGTGTGTATAACGGCATACATGCACACTTTATGCATTTATGTATTAGCAAAGCAAACATTTTTACAATAAAATACTATCCGCTTTTCATATTTCATTTTAAATTATTTTTTACCTTTTTTTTAACTGCCGGTCACCACCTTACAAAGCAATTAGCGCTCATTGAGACATGTATCTGCACTTCTGCATACTTAGCCAATTTTCACCAGCAATTGCATTGTTTTTAATGTTTTGCTTTCAACATTGTAAGTTCATTGCAAAAATTTCCGCATTTAAAATATGTTTTGTTTACATACTTAGTTGGCATGCACGCGTAGGTATAAAAAACAAAGTATGCTTCACGACCAAGAATACATATTCTGTAACCAGCTAGCGGCGAAATTGAATGATTTATNTAAAAATTTCCGCATTTTAAATATGTTTTGTTTACATACTTAGTTGGCATGCACGCGTAGGTATAAAAAACAAAGTATGCTTCACGGCCAAGAATACATATTCTGTAACCAGCTAGCGGCGAAATTGAATGATTTATCTATCTATATTCAAATTTATACGACAATTGCTTACATTGTAGCTTGTGTTGGTATTTATTTGCCTTCCAAACGCGTACTCCAATATAGCACAAACGAAAGACTTAAGCGAGCAACTTGTTAGTTTCTCTGCTGTTGACTGCTTATCAAATGCTGGCGACGACGTGTTTTTTATTAATAGTGTAGTCAGACAGGCACATACTGAAATTGGTATTTAATTAAATTTATTATTTTAAATGTTGCCGCTATTTGAAGGCGTTGTGTTCTATACTTCATTTCCAGTATTTAATGCTGATTTGTCTTATATCTTTTTGCTATTCTATGTATATGAACACAAGTTTAGGCTCAAAGCTCACTCCTGTTCGCTGCACCCACTAACGGGTTTTGCGCAACTTTACTGCTAATTGTTTTCTTTTACAGCAAAATTTTTTTAAACACTGCTTGCACATTCACACATATAATTAATGCCAAGCAACACGTTTTATGTTCACTTTACATACAGTTGGTGGTGATTTTTAACTCGCCTTAATCATTTATTTGGTTTTAAAAAAGGTATATAAAGGGTGTTTAGTGGTACATATATACCAATGAAATGAAATAAAAGATTCAAATATAATGGAATATTTTGTTCCTTGAAATTTTGCTTAGTATTTAGCCGAGATTTTCCGGTAATTTGCGGTGTGCCTTTTGATGTTATAAAAACAAAGGAGGGACTTACAGTTGTACGCCATCTCTGAATGTCAAATGGTTCTATGAGAAGATTTTCTAAGGCAGAAATACACTCGGAGGTTTGCTATTCCCTGCCTAGTGGCGGACACTAGTGGAGACTACTTTTTTGTGCGAATGTTGCATGTACCATGGATCGAACCCAGTTCCTACGGAGTGATATTATGTATGGTTAACCACTTAGTTACAGCGGCCGTTTAAATAAAGAACAATGTTACGTAATCTCGAATGGAAAACAGGCCTTTTTTCTTATTAGGGATTAAAAAATATACTGAGATTTTTGTTCACCATAGCAATGTGTTTAATTGGCAAATTCAACGGAAACTGCACACGGAAATAGTGTAACGAAAATAGTGCAATGGAAGTTGCACACGGAAATGGTTGGGGAATTAAGTGCTTTTTAAAAGTATGGAGAGAAAAAACTTAGATAAAGACCAATACAAGAATGAAAGTTAAAATGAGTACGTACATAAATAGATAGAGAAAAGGATAAGGGCAAAGGTTAAAATAAAAACAAAGACGCGTAAAGATAAACGCAAAATTGAATATAAAAGTAAATTTAAACACTTTACGAGTATGTATAAGGGCAAAGGTGAAGGGAAATATCTAGATGAAGAAAATGATAAACATAAGGGTAAATACTAGGAAAAATATTAAGAAAAAGATGGGGATGGGGATACCGAAAAAAGTAAAGATGCACATAATCGATATTTTTATCGATTGTGTTATCGATTTTGGTATTCATATTTTTATCGATTTGGGTAGCAATATTTTTATTAATTTCGATTTATTATCAATGTTTTTAATCGTATTGTTTTCGATATTTTTTATCGATTTGGGTATCGATATGTTTACCAATATTTTAATCGATTTTGATGTCGATTCTTTTTCGATTTTGTGGACCATATTTTTTATAGCTTTTTATTGATATTTTTATCGATTTTGATATCGAAATTTAGGTCGATTTGGTTATGGATACTGTCATCGATTTTGCTATCTACATTTTTTTCGAATTTGTTATCGATAACTTTATCTGGTTTGTTATCGATATTTTTACCGATGTTACTATCGAATTTGTCGATAACGCCAATTTTTCGTTTTCTTCTTGATTTATATCCATAAATGTTACATACGGAAAATTGATGTTCTACGCGGATTCCTTCTAATTTTTTCCAAAAAGTTCATTGTGATGGTGCAATTGAAAGTTTATTTCATCTAGTTTTTAATGCCGTGAGGAAATGTCATAAATCCTAGCTGACAACAAAATATATGAGTATTCAAAATTTTAAATGCAAATATTGCCTCAAAAGTATATTAACCCTCTACCGCATACGAAGCCAAATAGGGTATCACTTCATTGATAATTTTCACCCACATAATCCATGATATATCAAACTACTTAATCATTGAGAAGTTAACTACGAATAACGGAACGTAATCGGTTTGCCAAAGGTTAGATGACATTTGAATATAACTTCGCTTTTGTGTGCGTGGTAGAAAAGTTTTTTGTTGTTTTCATTCATTTTGAAGATAAATCTTCACGACTGGTAACGCTAACTGGCAAGTCAGTGGATGGCACAATTGCAAACGAAATATTTTATTGAATTGAACTAAATATTTCAATTTAGTTGTAAAGTTTCTTTTTTTAGGTAACCATAGTGAGAAGGGAAGAAAAATTTTTGTAGTTATTAAAAATAAATGCTTTTTACTAAATACTACTTAAAAAAAATATATTTTTTGATATTCGTTTGAAAATAAATAGTTCCTCCATACGACACAAAGGATAATTCGTTCCATTTCTTTGCGGTTTAGCCCAAAATCCTACCAGCCTATGCACATTTTTTGCAGGTTTTATACACATAAGTACATATGTAAGTAAACCAGTATATTTATTAAAGTCAAAAATGCATTTTCAATAACAAACCGAATTGGAGCATACTGATAAGAATCTTTTAATAATTTATTGAGTGTTTTTAGCTGAATATTTCATTTTCGACAGCCTTTTAAATTCTCACTAAGCCATGCTTCCAACTTGTTTACAATTATTTGACATACAAATGTACCACACATACATACACATTTGTAGCTAAAGCAAATAACTCTCTNATTTAGAGGTACATATGTACCAATGAAATGAAATCAAAGATTCAAATATAATGCAATATTTTGGTTCTTGAAATTTTTCTAAGTATTTAGCCGAGATTCTCCTGTAATTTGCGGTGTGCCGTTTGATGTTATAAGATAAATGGAGGGACTTACAGTTTTACGCCATCTCCGAACGTCAAATGGTTCTATGAGAAGATTTTCTAAGGCAGAATTACACTCGGAGGTTTGCTATTCCCTGCCTAGTGGGGGACACTAGTGGAGACAACTAGTCTTTTTGAGGTTTGGTTTATATACCTCCTTTAACATAAATCGATAACGCCAATTTTTCTTTTTCTTCTTGATTTATGTCCACAAATGTTACATACAGAAAATTGATGTTCTACGCCGATTCCTTCTAATTTTTTCAAAAAATTCATTATGACGGTGCAATTGAAAGTTTATTTCATCTAGTTTTAAATGCCTTGTGTAAATGTCATGAATTCCAGCTGACAACAAAATATATGAGTATTCAAAATTAAAAATTAAAAATATTGCCTCAAAAGTATATTAACCCTCTACCGCATACGAAGCCAAATAGGGTATCACTTCATTAATAATTTTTCCCCACATAATCCATGATATATCAAACTACTTAATCAAATACATTGAGAAGTTAAGTGCGAATAACGGAATGTAATCGGTTTGCCTAAGGTTAGATGACATTTGAATTTAACCTCGCTTTTGTGTGCATGGTAGAAAGGTTTGTTATTGTTTTCATCCAATTTCACATATATTTCTTTGCGAAATAAAATCTTAACTAAATGACTTGGCGTCGTTTTTTCTTTCGATATAGGTTTACTGATACGTAAATAGCGTGTTTTTTACAGGCAAATTTTTTTTATTCATGCAGTAGAAGGTTAATCACTTTTGTGATTAGACGCATAGCTTCTGAGAAAATAATTCATAAATACGAAAATCCAAAAATATGAAATTCCAAAAAACGGAAAATCCCAACTAATGCCGCTTAACAATTTCGAATGAAAAGTCTACTTAGCGATTTTTCGACTAGGCGCAGCATTTTAGTGAAAAAAAATCCCAAAAAGAATGCCACGTTTATATGCAAGTTATTTATGATTTGTAAATTAAAGCTTTAAAACGTTGAATTTTTCTCAATTTTAATTTGAATCAATATTATGACGCTCGTATTTATTTACTTTTTTTTGTGAAAAAATGATGCTTAAAGTGGTGGTTTCCATTTTTTAAACAATTTTTGTTTTTGATTTAAATTAATCCGAGTGAAAAACCTTTTCCACATTTGCAGTTGAAACTAAATAAAAATTCTTCAAGTGCTGCCAGAAGTACTCACAGTATAGAATATTTTTTATATGGAATTTTTATTTCATTTTTATGTCCTCAGTTTAAGATTTCGACGATTTTTTTTTGAAGATAAGTCTTCATTTTGTAGATAAATCTTCAGGAGACTGGTAACGCTAACTGGCAAGTCAGTGGATTGCACAATTGCAAACTATTTCGTTTCGTATAATTGAATTCAACTAAATATTTCAATTTAGTTGTAAAGTTTTTTATGTTAGGTAACCGTAGTGAAAAGGGAAGAACAATTTTTGTAGTTATTAAAAATAAATGCCTTTTACTAAATACTAATTTAAAAAAAAAAAATTTTTTGATATTCGTTTGAAAATATTTCCTCCATACGACACAAAGAATAACTAATTCCATTTCTTTGCGGTTAAGCCCAAAATCCTACCAGCCAATGCACATTTTTTTGCAGATTTTATACACATACATATGTAAGTAAACCAGTAAATTAAAGTTAAAAATGCATTTTCAATAACAAACCGAATTGGAGCATACTGATAAGAATCTTTCAATAATTTATTGAGTGTTTTTAGCTGAATATTTCATTTTCGACAGCCTTGATGGCAATGCCATTCAAAATTCTCATTAAGCCATGCTTGCAACTTGTTTACAATTATTTGACATATAAATGTACCACACATACATACACATTTGTAGCTAAAGCAAATAACTCTCTGCACAACATATTTATATTGATATAATCCTAAACAAACACTGTGCGGTGTAAATATTTAAATAACGGCGCATAAATCATCGCATTAGTGCCACCATTCTGGGCAACTGTGTCACTGTTAACCGCAGCAAATGCTTACAGTCGATTGCAAAATACGCGCAACAAATCAATTGAAATTTTTTGTGTGACCATGTGAAAAAAACAAACAATCCGAAATCCAATCTGCAAAAGAAAAAAATAAATAAATAAATAAAATAGAAGTGCAGCAGCAAAGTATGAAAATAGTGGTGTAAAAATTTGTTATTGCAAATTAGAAATCCGTAAAATTCTACTGCGAAACTTTTTTCTGATAATTATTTAATTAATTTATTTAATCAGATTTAAACTATGTAGCTATTTTAAATTTAAATATTTTGCACACCACCCACCAGCGGCTATAAAATCAATACCTGCAGTAACTTGCTATGATCCTTTAAGAAAGCTAATTTGCCACATTTAAGTATTCATTTTGCAACATCTAAAACGTGTCACGGTTCAGTGGCATATTATTGCACAAATTGGAAAAAAAATTAACTTAATCTTTTTTTATGCTTAGCTATAAAGCGTATTGTAAAAAGGTTTGCTGTAAGTGGCAATAAACTTTTTAGAAATACCGAAAAAGCTGCATGNACAGCAAATGCTTACAGTCGATTGCAAAACACGCGCAACAAATCAATTGAAATTTTTTTTGTGACCATGTGAAAAAAAACAATCCAAAATCTAATATCCAAAAGAAAAAAAAATAAATAAATAAATAAGATAGAAGTGCAGCAGCAAAGTATGAAAATAGTGGTGTAAAAATTAGTTATTGCAAATTGGAAATCCGTAAAATTCTCCTACGAAACTTTTTTCTGATAATTAAATTCAGATTTAAACTATGTAGCTATTTTAAATTTCATTTTAAATTTAAATATTTTGCACACCACCCACCAGCGGCTATAAAATCAATACCTGCAGTAACTGGCTATGATCTTTTAAGAAAGCTAATTTGTCTCGTTTAAGTATTCATTTTGCAACACCTAAAACGTTCACGGTTCAGTGGCATATTATTGCACAAATTGGAAAAAAAATTAACTTAAATTTTTTTTATGCTTAGCTATAAAGCGTATTGTAAAAAGTTTTGCTGTAAGTGGCAATAAACTTTTTAGAAATACCGAAAAAGCTGCATGCGCAATACATTCACGTACATACATATGTAGTTGCTGGTAATCGAGATTTGTGGCATGCTTCATGTTTTCGAAAGTAAGTAAATAAATCTAATATTCATCCACGTACTCAATGCCTTTCTGGCTGTCTGTCTTAGTGTCAGGTTGTCTTGTCTCCGGCTTATCCATCAACTGGCATGCTGTGAGATTTCGCGCTGCTGTCTGTCANTATTCACGTACATACATATGTAGTTGCTGGTAATCGAGATTTGTGGCATGCTTCATGTTGAAAGTAAGTAAATAAATCTAATATTCATCCACGTACTCAATGCCTTTCTGGCTGTCTGTCTTAGTGTCAGGTTGTCTTGTCTCAGGCTTATCCATCAACTGGCATGCTGTGAGATTTCGCGCTGCTGTCTGTCACTCACTCACTCACTTACGCATGCGCACTCATCATTTAGTTGCTTATTCGTATGTGTGGAATCGGAGTGCGGCTATTTCTCAATATTTAGCTAAATTCAATTATAAACGAACTATTGTGAAATTCTTGCAAATTCACTAATAAACACTTTTGGCAGTTGACGAAAATTACTGGCAGCTAATTGCATGCATGCTCAACAAAATCCAACTTTTAATAAAGTGTTTTCATACTGCACGACGAAGCCAGCACACAGTGGCTCAAAAATGGAATGCAATGTTCATAATCCACCGGAGCCTTAAATTTTCAACCAATTTTTACTAAAAGCAAAACAAAAATAATTTTTTTTTTTGTTAATATTTTTTTATAAAATTTCAAAGTTTTTTTTTGTGTATGTGTTTTTTGTTTTAGGAGAACCATACAATTATTTTCAACTAGCTTTTTTTATGTAACATTTACTAACTGGAACAGGAGAATACATTTTCTTCAAAATTGTAACTTTTTCTGCTTTCTGCACTAAATAATTTAATACAATCAAATTAAAATTCAAAAATCAGGCTCAAGAGCTCTCTTGCAAATATTGTAAGCTTTCATAAAAAAAAGAATTAATCAAATTAAGTGAAAAATGAAGTGAATGAATGCCAGTATGGTTANTTATGTAACATTTATTAACTGGAACAAGAGAATACATTTTCTTCAAAATTGTAACTTTTTCTGCATTCTGCACTAAAAAATTTAATACAATCCAATTAAAATTAAAAAATCAGGCTCATGTGGTCTCTTGCAAATATTGTAAGCTTTCATAAAAACAAAAAAAATAAAAATTAATCAAATTAAGTGAAAAATGAAGTGAATGAAT